>NC_080023.1:56260000-56560303 GCF_030020395.1 Manis pentadactyla | reverse complement strand
GCCAGAGGAAGATTCCAATCGACAAAGATTTTATAGGTGATAAGACACATTTTAATGCCACACACATATGCAAATCTTGTCCATCAGGAAGTATGTATGCAAAAGAGTGGTCCTGTGATAGAAATGTATCTCAAAGAGTGTCCTTTCCAGGTCAAGAATACCATACTTCCACTTCCTTCCCCATGAGGATTAACGAAGAGTCTATATATAGTGCTATTGGAGGTGCATGCACTGGCCATAATGATAAAACAAAACTCCCCAGTAAGATGCTCTGACCTGCTGGCCGTTCAGGACTGACTACTGAGACCTTTGGAGGCCACCCTGTGTGATTCCAGGAAAACACTGGAGGGTAGATTCCCGGCTTTCTACCCAAGGTGCCAGGAGATCCAGCCATCATTGGTTCATGTGTTGAAAGGTCCAAGGCCACGTCCACTCAATGGTATCTCCCAGCATCAGTGCATTTGGTGCTGCCAGAGAGATGTTATATTGGTGGTCGAACCTTGGCTTGAGTGATTCTTCCCTTAGTTTGCACTTGCAGTTGAATAGGGGAGGCAGCCATATGTGTTCACATGTGTACAGGGCTCAGGGCTCCCATTCGGGGTTTCTGTGATGAAGTCATAGCCTAGCAAAGGGCCAGTTGCATCACCAGGTGGTTTAAGTTCAGTGAGCATCCTGGCCTTATGAACCCCAACTAACTGCACTCCACCCATCCTGTATTCTCACCTTCCAATGTACACACTATCAATTCTCTGCAATGGACTCTGTGTGAGACAGCTGCAGCACTGTAACCATATTCCACAAGAGCAACAGGAGATGATCACAACTTAGAGATAATAAAAATTATGATACAGCAAAATTTTGATACAGGTAACAAAAATTATAGTAATCCTGAAGACAGAGGAAGTTCCCAAACCACAAAGACTTTAGGGGCAATAAGATACATATTTTTAATGACACCCACAAAGGCAAATCTTGTCCAACAAGTAGGATGCTTGCAAGAGAGTGGACCTGTGATAGGACCGTAGCAGGAAGGGTATAACTTCCAGGTCTGGAATACTGCACTTTTACCTCTTTCCCCGTGGCAGTTACTGAAGGGTCTATATATAGTGCTACTGGAGGGGCATGCACTGGCCATAAGGATAAAACAAAACTCCAGGTTAAGATGCTCCTACATTCTGGCCATTCAGGACATGCTACTTTTTGGTGGCCACCCTGCTGTTATTCCAGGAACACACAGGAGGCCACCTTCCAGGCCTTGACCTCAAGGAGCCAGGAGAGCCAGCCATCACTGGGCCATGTGTTGAAAGGTCCAAGGCCATGTCCGCTCAGTGGTGTCTCTGGGTTTCAGTGCAGTTGGTGCTGGCAGAAGATGCTTTTCTGATGGCCAAACCTCGGCTTCAGTGATTCTACCCTTAGTTTGTACTTGCAGTTGTATAGGGGAGGCAGCCATATGCCGTAACATGTCTATGGGGCTCAAAGCTCCCTTTCTGGGTAACTCTGTTAAAGCCATAACCTAGCAACAGGCCAGTAACATTATCAGGTGATTTAAATTCAGTGAGGATCCCAGCCATAGGAACCCCAACTTCTACAGACTCCACTCCTCCAAGATTCTCACTTTCCCAAGAACACGCTTTCAATCTTCCACAGTGGTCCTTGTGGGAGAAAGATGGGGCAGTGTTACCAGATTCCACCTTGGAAACAAAAGATAACAATTACTCAGAGATAATAAAAATTAAGATACAGCAATGTTTTGATACAGGAAACAAAAATTATAATAATCCTCAAGCCAGAGGAGTTTCCTAATAACAAAAAATATAATAATCCTCAAGTCAGAGGAGTTTACTAATAACAAAAATTATAATAATCCTCAAGCCAGAGGAAGTTCCCAATCCAGAAAGACTTTAGGGGCAATAAGAAAATGTTTTAATGCCACCCACATAGGCAAATCTTGCCCATCAGGTAAGATGCATGCAAGAGAGGGGTTGTGTGATAGGATTGTAGCAAGAAAGGGGTACCATCCAGGTCTAGTCTACCATACTTTTACTTCTTTCCCTGTGGGGGTTGCTGAAGCATCTATATATGGTGTTACTGGAAGTGCATGCACTGGCCATAAAGATAAAACAAAACTCCCAGGTAAGATGCTCCTACATTCTTGCAGTTCAGGACATACTACTGTGACATTTGGCGGCAACCCTGCTGTTATTCCAGGAATGCAAAGGAAGCCAGCTTCCAGTTCTTGTCCCTAAGGTGCCAGGAGAGCCAGCCATCGTTGGTCCATGTGTCGAAAGGTCCAAGGCCACATCCACTCAATGGAGTCTCCCAGCTTCAGTGCAGTTGGTGCTGGCAGCAAGATGTTATTCTGGTGGCTGAAACTCACCTTCAGTGCTTCTTCCTTTGGTTTGTACTTGCAGTTGTAGAGGGGAGGCAGCCATATGTGTTCACATGTCTGCCGGTCTCAGGGTTCCCTTTAGGTGTCTCTCTGTTGAAGCTGTAGTCTAGCAATAGGCCACATACATCATAAAGTGTTTTAAGTTCAGTGAGTGTCCTAGACATAGGTACCCAAACTTCCTGCACTGCACCCCCCGATTATTCTTGCTTTCCAATGTACACACTTTCAATCCTCCTACATGGACCCTGTGCAAGAAAGCTGCAGCACTGTAAGCAGATTCCACAATAGCAACAGAGGAAGATAACAACTTAGAGATATTAAAAATTAAGATACAGCTAAATTTTGACACAGGTAACAAAAGTTATAGTAATCCTCAAGCCAGAGGAGGTTCCTCATAACAAAAATTATTATAATCCTCAAACAGAGGAAGTTACCAATCCCCAAAGACTTTAGGGGCTATAAGACACATGTTCTAATGACAACCACATAGGCAAATCTTGTCCATCACGTATAATGCATGCAAGAGTGTGATCCTGGTATAGGATTGTAGGATGAAAGGGGACCTTTCCAGGTCTAGTGTAACATACTTTTACTTCTTTCCCCTTTGGGGTTAATTAAGGGTCTGTGTATAGTGCTACTGGAGGTGCATACACTGGCCATAATGATAAAACAAAACTCCTCATTCAGATGCTCCTACATTCTGGCCGTTCAGGATATACTACAGTGACTTTTGACAGCCAACCTGCTGTTCTTCAAGGATTACACAGGGGGACCCCATCCAGGCCTTGTCTCCGAGGTACCAGGAGAGCCAGCCATCATTGTTCCATGTGTTGAAAGGTCCAAGGCCACGTCCACTCAATGGAGTCTCCGGGGTTCAGTGTATTTGGTGCTGGCAGCAGGATGTTATTCTGGTGGCCGAACCTCAACTTCATTGATTCTTCCCTTGGTTTGTACTTGCAGTTGTATAGGGGAGGCAGCATTATGCGTTAACGTGTATGGGGCTCAGGGCTCTCTTTCTCTCTGCTGAAGCCGTCACCTAGCAACAGGCCAGTTACTTCATTATGTGGTTTAAGTTCAGTGAGTATCCTGGCCAGAGAAACACCAACTTCCCACACTCCACCCGTCCAGTATTCTCGCCTACGAATCTACACACTTATAATCATACACAATGCTCCCTGTGCGAGAAAGCTGGAGCACTGTAACACGATTCCACAAAAGGAACAGAAGATAACAACAACTTAGAGATAATAAAAATTAAGATACAGCAAGATATTGATACAAGTAACAAATATAATAATAATACTCAAGCCAGAGGAGGTTCCTACTAAAAAATATTATAATAATCCTCAAGCCCGAGGAAGTTCCCAATCCTCAAAGAATTTAGGGGCTATAAGGCACATATTTTAATGCGACCCACATAGGGAAATCATGTCCATCAGGTAGGATGCATTCAACAAAGTGGTCCTGTGATCAGACTATAGCAAGAAAGGGGTCCCATCCAGGTCTAGTACACCATACTTCCATACTTCTACTCCTTTCCCCATGTGGCATACTGAAGAGTCTATATATAGTGTTACTAGAGGTGCATGCACTGGCCATAAAGATAAAACAAAACTCCTACGTAACATGCTCCTAACTTCTGGCAGTTCAGGATATACCACTGTGACATTTGGCAGTGACCCTGCTATTATTCTGGGAATACACAGGAAAACAGCTTCCAGGTCTTGTCCCTAAGGTGACAGGAGAGTCAGCCATCATTGGTCCATGTGTCAAAAGGTCCAAGGTCACATCCACTTAGTGGAATTTCCAGAGTTCAATGAATTTGGTGGTGGCAGCAGGATGTTATTCTGGTGGCGAACCTCAACTTCAGTGATTCTTCCCTTGGTTTGTACTTGCAGTTGTATAGGGGAGTCAGCCTTATGCATTAACATGTCTATGGGGCTCAGGACTCCCTTTCAGGTCTCTCTGTTGAAGCTGTAGCCTAGCAACAGGCTAGTTACATCACAATGTGATTTAAGTTCAGGTAGGACCCTGGCCATAGAAATCAGGACTTCCCACACTGCACCCATCCAGTACTCTTACCTATGAATCTACACACTTTAATCATTCAAAATGCTCTGTGTGCGAGAAAGCTGGAGCAATGTAACATGATTCCACAATAGAAACAGAAGATAACAACAAATTAAAGATAATAAAAATTAAGGTACAGCAAGATATTGATACATTTAACAAATATTGTAGTAATCATCAAGCCAGAGGAGGTTCCTCCTAACAAAAATTATAATAATACTGCAACCAGAGGACGTTCCCAATCCACAAAGACTTTAGGGGTGATAAGACACATCTTTGAATGCCATTCACATAGGTAAATCTTCTCCATGAGGTAGGGTGCATGCAAGAGAGTGGTCCTGTGATATGAGTGTAGCAGGAAGGAGGTCCCTTCCAGTTCTGTTATACCATAGTTTTACTTCTTTCCCCGTGGGGTTTACTGAAGGGTCTATATATACTGCTACTGGAGGAGTATGCACTGGCCATAATGATAAAACAAAACGCCAGGTAACATGCTTCAAACTTCTGGTCCTTCATGACATTCTACTGTGACCTTTGATGGCCAACCAGCTGTTATTCTAGGAATACACTGGAGGCAATCTTTCAGGCCTTGTCCCTAAGGTGGCAGGAAATCCAGCCATCACTGGTCCATGTATCGAAAGGTCCAGGGCCACGTCCACTCAATAGAGTCTCCTGGCTTCAGTATAGTTGGTGGTGGCAGCAAGATGTTATGCTGGTGGCCTACCCTCGGCTTAAGTGATTCTTCCCTTGGTTTGCCCTTGCAGTTGAATAGGGGAAGCAGCCATAAGTGTTCACATGTCTATGGGGTTCAGGGCTCCCTTTCGGGGTCTCTCTGCTGAAGTCATAGCCTAGCAAAAGGCCAGTTACATCATCAGTTTGTTTAAGTTCAGTGAGGATTGTGACCATAGAAACCCCAACTACCTACACTCCACCCCCTCCTGTATTCTCGCCTTTCAATTTACACATTTTCAATCCTCCAAAATGGACACTGCGCGAGACAGCTGCAGCACTGTAATCAGATTCCACAATAGCAACAGAAGATGACAATAAGTTAGTGATAATAAAAATTAAGATACAGCAAAATTCTGATACAGGTAACAAAAATTATAGTAATCTTCAAACAAGAGGAGGTTCCTAATAACAAAAATTATATTAATCCTCAAGCCATTGGAAGTTCCCAATCCACAAAGACTTTAGGGGTGATAAGACACATGATTTAATGACAACCACATAGGCCAATTTTGTCCATTAGGTAGGACGCATCCAAGAGAGTGGTCCTGTGATACGACTGTAGCATGAAGCAGGTCCCTTCCAGGTCTCATATACCATACTTTTACTACTTCCTGGTGGGGGTTACTGCAGGGTTCATATATAGTGCTATTGGAGGTTCATGCACCATCCATAATGATAAAACAAAACTCACCCGTAAAATGCAGATTTAATTTTTTTCTTAAATGAGTGCCATAAACAGCACAATTTCTATCCCATGTGTTAAACGATAGCAGGACCAGGAATTTGCCTCTTGGTCTTAATGTTAAACAGCACTGAGGCCTGGCAAAAGTAGCTTTGCAATTTGTCCTTGGATGACTGGATGTGACTGACTGAAGTAGTTCAGTCATTAAAGCATGTAGTTTGCTCAACAAGACAAGTTTCAAGGGGTTACCTCACTGTGATCAGCAGTCCAAGGTTGTGTCATAAGCGTTGCTAAGTCCTCCTAGCCAGTTTCCTCCTTTACAAAGCTCTCCTTCATATCACCCACCCAGGCCCCAACACCTTAGAATGATCTCTGACTTCTGTCCTCTGAAACAGTAATAAAACCCCTCTAAGAAGCTGTTCGCCATCCAATAAGTCAAATAAACCTGGATTTGCTTTATCAATAGGTTTGTGTGTACGTGTGTATGTGTGTTCTTTTGAAGAGCTGGCAGTTGACTTCAATATTCAAAAGGATCTGAACAATGAACAGAATTCCTTGTATGAAGTGAAAGTATTTGTATGTTACTCCATGTATAATGCATATTTGTAAGTCACTTGTATGTCACATATATATTAGACATACAGTTTGAATTTGTATGTCACTTTATGTCTAATATCTATTTTTTACTGAATTGATCCACTTTTCTTTCTGGCAATTTTTCCAGGAATCTCTTTTGGTGTGTAGGCTTTCCTGATTATGAAGCCTACATATGATAATATGACCTGATTATGAGGTTACAAATAATCGCTTTGATATAAGAAGAAAAATGCTCCTCTTAAATCACCTATATGTACATAAATAAGAATCCTCAATTTATTAGCCAGAACAATTTCTGTTGGTGTAATTCCCACTATGGACAGGATCCCTAAATTAAACCTCAGCTGAGCCTCTGATCTACTAACCATTTTTCGGTGATGTTACATTAATTGACAGAAAGATAATAATCTATGAAAATACTTTCCCTTAATGTCTTATATCATTTTTCTGTCTGACATATGCTCTGTTAACTTTGGGCATATTAAATTAACCTTATATTAAGAAACTAGTTTCTCAAAATTTCCTGTTGTTTGTTTCTTCCAATTTTAATCAAAGTGTTAATTATATTGCAATGACATGTTTTAACATTATTTTTATAAAGAATGCTTACACTATAAGCATGTATTGATAATGAATGTGACATATTTTGCTTATAAATGAATTACTCTAGGAGAAGAATTTTACTTCTTGAGAAAGAGATTTAGTGTATAAAACACCAAAAACAGTCTGTATGTGAACTAATTGTAACCCACTACATAAAATTTTAGAAAACCTTCATTTACATTTCATAGTGGGGCTTGTCGTGTAGGGTAATATTAAACCAGACATTTCCTTCCTAATATCTTAATATATTTGTTTTCAAACTTAGTGAGACCAGACAATTTAAATGATTTTAATATACAATTTTTAAAATCTAATTTATACCCAACAGAATAATTTTTAAGGAACCAATATAACTAATTCCCGAGAGAGAGGTTTATTTCCATGAATTGTATTACCAAGCTATGATAATGATCTCTACTCTCTGCTTCATGCTGTGAATTTCTTTGATCACAAATGAGATCAGGTCCAATGATGGGATGCATTGAGAAATGTTTTTGGAAAGGATATCAGAAGTTTTCCAGTACATACACACACACACACACACACACACACAAACACACACACACACACACACACACACACACACACACACACACACACGTCAGAAGTGATCCCTCCAATCTAGAATACTACTGACACTGCTTAAAGGTTCAAATACAATTTTAACATTTTCATCTTCTTTGCTGAGTTTCTAAAACAAATTCTTTTTGTTAAAACGGGAACTAATAAAAACATAAGAGGCATAATATTAATATTTATTAAGCACTATGTTATTATAACTGTGTAAAGGCTTTATGTGTGTTATGTTCTATAAAGTTGCCACAAACACATCATTAGTGAATGTTGAATCATTGCTTCTGGGGAAATTTGGTTAAGTTCCCATAAGTTTCCTGTCACAACATTTGCATAAACTTTTCAACACTAACCTTGCTTTATGTGTGCTCCATATAAAGACACCTTATTTGAAATACGGTGTTAATTCATTAGCACTGAACTCAGAGCCAACAGTGCTGTAACTCATGAGACTGAATGAAGTTCATCTAATGAACATATTTTCTCCCTTACACACATCTTCCTCTTCTTGTGTCTCAGGAGCACTAGAAGGCACATCAGCACTACCCTTAGAGGCCATTCTGAAAAGTGAAATCACTAAAAAAGCACAAAAATGCAAAAATGTGGCATAAAAAAAGACCAGGAAAGGGACACTTGTTTACAGTATGAGATGCACCAAGGCAGAGATCTCATTGTTTGACATCAGCTGGGCACATGCCTGTCAGGTGAGTCTGTTTTTCACTGTTCTGAGCACATCCACTAATGTCCTTAAAACACCAAAAGTATTGATTTTGGGGTTGCAAGTAAGTTTCAGTGTACAGGCAAACTTGAAAATATGGAATCCACAAATAATGAATGACTGCACTAGAGTATTTATTTTCACACTAATCCAGTGAGAGAGTTAGAAAAAACATCCCCTTCCATTTTCCTCCCATTTCTGTACATCCATATTTTATAGGAAAGATATGAATGACAGGATTGGAGTTTTCACATATTTGCTAACTATCATAATGCCTTATATTAAAGCACTAAACCCTACAGCCTTTAAATAGTGTCACATATTGTCACTTCAATTATTTCAGGGGATTTTATTCCTTGGGAATGTGATTTAGTGGATAAAAGATCAAATCAGTGTATATATGAACTAGTTGGAATCCATAACACAGTTATTGAAAATATTCACTTATCTTTCTACCTTTGTAACATTATCAGAATAACTTTGATAACAATATCAAAATTTGATTCACATAACTACCTGCAATTTACTTGAACAAAATACAAGGGGAGAGCTCCCATACCACCTCAATCTCACCTATTACATTATTTGTACTTTATTGTAGATAACTATATATACTTCTATACATTTTCTGACCAACAGGTCTATAAACTCCCAAAGAGCTTCAGATGTGTCTGTCTCATCCGCCTGTCCTCCTTCAGTGCGGAGCACACAATCTGGCATCTAGTGGACACAGAACACACATTTGTTGCAGATTATCCTCTCTTATGTGTTGGACAGTGAAAGACTGTTTCATAGTAGCTACATCCACTGATCTTGCATTTCTTTCATACTTTTCCCAAGTGTCATGTGGCCCAGAATCTTCAGTGATAATGAACCATGGAACATATAATATGTGAAGGAATGGCGAGAAGAAATTTAATACATTGCCCTGTGTCTTTTCCACACAACAGTTCTGGACTGGGAATGGACACCACTTTCCAAGATACCAAAGCTTTCTTAGGCAAGGTAGTGCAGTGAAGTCCTCCACCAAATTCAAAATTAGGTTCAAGTGGGCAAGGAAATTCAGAATCCCAATAGGTTCAGTTCCTCCAGATATCAATTCACACTTACCCTATCAATTCACACAACGTAGTGGGCCTTCCAGAAAGAGAAATCAGGGAAAGGAAAATAACTACATTTGTAAATTTATATCGATTCTTTTCTTAGAAGGTACAGTAATAAAGTTTTAAGATTTTGTTGGACAAGGTACTCAAAATATGCCAGTGTTTAAAGTTTAAGCAAACGAAAAGAGAACCATGTTAGTGGGGTTCTAACAGAGCTAAGATATTCCTACCTCTGCATCCTTGCAAGGTTCAAAAACTCATTCAAGATTCATTCCTCTTTCCATGTGTTACAAATTCAAGATAACTGATACATTATATTTCAGGCCAGTATTTTTGTATAATTTTTTAAGTATGTGATGAATATTACATTCTGAAGTCCATCTTTTCATTTTCCATCTATATAGAACCAGGTTTACATCTCTTAAGATATTTGTGACATTTTATTTAATCCTATGGCATTTTAAATATGTTTTATTTTCATTGCTAACTGATACTCCAATCCTCTGAGGAAGAACCATGTAACAGGATTTCATGTAGTGTAAGGCCAGTTCAGTGTTCACTTTGCTGCTCATTGAAAACATTACAACACCCGAAGGTTGATGTAAATGTCTGAATAAGAAATGGTCTTCTAAAGATTACAGTAGTCTTCCACACTAAATACAGACCTGCAGCATGTAGAATCAGCATTTTGCACACTTGTCTCAATCTGGTTTCCAGTACCATGCAGCCAGTCACTGGAGAATAGACAGGTTACTCGTGGGAAGTTAAATATCCTTTAGGAGCATAGGGAAAGGCAAGTAGAGAAACCCCAGTGGCTCAAGGGTCCTCCCCAAAGATGCAGATATGACCGGGAATCAACAAGCCTATCCCTTCATAGCTTACAGATTCACTCTCCCTTCTAACTTTACAAAAGTAAGGTCACTGCAGCACCAAAGTCCTGAGTGATGGCCGATCAGGAGTGGGCATAATGAATGGGATGCACTACATGAAATGATGTCTTTCACCTCCATCTCCATGTCATTTATTTTTTCTGCCCTAGGTACCTTGAAATATTCTGACATGTATTGATTACTGCAATTTAATGTGAAGGGAAAGCTGCTGATTACTGCCTGGAAGAATGGGAGTCTCAGGAACTGAACTGTGACTCAGTCCAGCAAGTTTTTCCCATATCTAAATCTGTGTCTCTGTTGCCAGAAAAATTATAAATATTGGAAAAACCAAAGACAAATATTACTAAACATGGCAATAGGTGTTAAAGGAGATTCTCCTACAAAAAGCTGAAAATTCACCCTTCTTTGTATTTGTAATATGACCAAGGTATCACCTTTGTCAGTTTCTTTCTCTAGAATAAATCAGTAATGCTGTGATGGGTGTCCGTGCAGGGGTGGTGTAAAAATTCTGGAAAGGCAGGTTGCAAAATGACTTGGTTTTAAACGTCTACCTGCATCAATCTCTGCACCTCCATCCCCTTATTTACATAAAATGTTCCTTATGTTTAGTCTCATATATCTCAGAGCCATCAACTGCACTTACCATCCAGCACTCTACTTAGATTATTGGCCATTTGGCCTTTGGTGCCTTGTTATCCTTCACATTACTGTGCATGTACTTCCTGCGGTATCTCAACTACACTTATTTTCTGTGCCCTGGCTTAATCTTTAGCAGCTTTATCTTAGGAACTTTGGTCTTTGAGTTATTTGTTCAGTCTTATTTTCCACAGACTTATGCACCTTCAAGTTTGAGTCACCACCCCTCTTCCTAGTTTGGTAGTTTGTCATTTTAAAAAGTAAATAGTTTTCCTTCACATTACCTTGTGTTACCTTGCTGTAGAATCTCATCTAAGGGCTTAGAACCTGTGATTCCAGGTTAATTTTAGCAGATTTATTTTAGAGATTTGATTTTGCTTTAATTCTCTAAGCCACTGATCCCAACCATCATACAAAATATATACATATAGTAAAAGGTAAGTTTTATAACTCAGGTAGGACACTTAAGTTCCATTTGAAAGGAATATTTCTCTTAGGTTTCCAAAATTTTAATAGTACTACTTCCCCAAATGATGTTATATGTGCCATCAATTCCACCCCAATCATTCTTCCATGTGAGAAATTTGGGTACATTACCTAAACTTACTGATTTTAAGTTTCTATATCTGTAAAATGAACACACTGATAGTGCCTATGTAAAGGATTTTTGTGTTTGTGTCTGTGGGTTAATAAATATAAAAGACTTAAAGAAGAGAGTAAATTCTCAATAAGTGTTTACTAATATATATATATATATATTTATTTATTTACTTATACATAGTAAATAGTGATGAAGGAACACCTCTCTTGGTAAAGCTAAGTTTGCGTAGCTGAGTGATATGCTGGCAATGGAAAAATGGCTGTTAAAAGACCATCCATTTCAAGAAAATTTAACTTTCTTGGTCTTTTATACTGTAATATGCATGTTGCTTAACACAATGTCTTTTCAATTATTATGTGGAGTTCTGAGGTCAGGGTCTCTCTCTTCTCCTTCCAGTTACTGCAATATACACAGTGGTTGACTCCAGGGGACTGGACTGCTGTTTCAATTCCACCCCAATCATTCTTCCATGTGAGGAACTTGGGTACACTGCCTAAACTTTCTGAATTTAAGTTTCTATATCTGTAAAATGAAGACACTGATAGTGCCTATGAAAAGGATTTTTGGGTCTGTGTTCCACGGGTAAATAAATATAAAGGACTTAAAGAAGAGGGTAAATTCTTAATAAGGGTTTACTAATTTCCTTCTGTCCCCTTCCTGTAAACCTTTCCCTTCCTCTTTCCTCTCCTTCCTGTAAACAGGAAACAAGGAGAAGCTCAAGAAATGTTACTGAATAACTGTACTCACAGCTTTAGGATTGGAAATCACTCAGATGTAAAAAGTATAATAGAACCTCACATTTGCCTCATTTTTCAACCTGAAGGGAAGTAGTCCATGTAGAATCAGAAAACAGACACTGATAATTCTAGAGTAATCCCCAATGTTTTAGGTTTACTTAGCAGATGAATTTTAATTCATTGAGAAGGAAGGAGTAACACTAGAAATGCACAGAGATCCCTCATCCACAATTAAGCAGTTTTCCTTCCTGATGGCGATATTAGATAATTAAGTCAAAGAAATAGTACAGGTATAATAATAGAAAAATTGATTCTGGAAGAGAGATATCAGAGAATTTGATTCCGAAAGGTGAAGAACTTTAGCTATGAACCATAAAAATGTTTAATTTTAAAGGCAAGTAACTATGAAGTTTACACAAAAGTCGATTTTTCTTAGACAATAGATTTTTTAAACTAAAATAGCTGTGAAAAATACATATCCTCATATCTGACCTTAAATTGATTTTACACACCCACACACACACAATAAATTTCTTTACTGTAATATATTTAAAAAGGCTTCATATTCTTGGCAACTTCTCCTATTAAGAGGTGGTGGCTAGTTCTCTACCCTTTGAACTGGGCTGGCCTCATGACCTGCTTTACCAATATAACGTGGCAGAAATGACAGTATTATTTCTAAACCCAGGCCTTGAACTTTCATGCAGACTCTTCTGAAATTCTGCTGCCATCTGATAAAGAAGAAGCTTGCTGTTGGAGAGGCCACGTGGAGGAGGCAGACAAGTGTCTGCTTTTCTACCAAACCCAAGCCATGTGAGTGACACTTCCTTGGACCAATGAACTCCAGCTAAGCAGGTACCTAACTGTAGCCTAATGAGTGAGCCTAGGCAAGCTCCAAAGAGGAAACATTTTCCTGAGCCCGGGACAAATTGCTAGTCCACAGGATCATGAGCAAATAATATGGTTGCTGTTTAAAAATCTGAGTTTTAAGAATAGCAATAAAGAACTGAGACATTATTATTTATAAAAAGCACAGTGCAATGGTAGCTTTTTAAATAAATAAGCCCAAATAATAATAATAAAGTAGATTGATGTCAAATGAAGGGACAACTCCAGTGTCACAAAGTTCTAGATCACCTTGCCCAAGCTCTTTTGAATGGGTGATAAATTTTGTTTTTGTTTTTTGTTATTATTAATCTACAATTACATGAAGAACTTTATGTTCACTATGGTCCGCCCTTCGCCAAGTCCTCCCCACAAACCCTATTACAGTCACTGTCCATCAGCGTAGTAAGATGCTGTAGAATTACTAATTGTCTTCTCTGTGTTACACAGCCCTCTCCATGCCCCCCCCACATTATACATGCTAATCGTATTGCCCCCTTTCTTTTTCACAACCCTTATCCCTCCCTTCCCTCCAATTCTCCTGAGTTCCTTTCCCTTTGATAACTGTTAGTCCATTCTTGGGTTCTGTGATTCTGCGGCTGTTTTGTTCCTTCAGTTTTTGTTTGTTCTTATACTCTACATATGAGTGAAATCATTTGTTATTTGTCTTTCTCCACCTGGCTTATTTCACTGAGCATAATACCCTCTGGTTCCAACCATGTTGTTGCAAATGGTAGGATTTGTTTTCTTCTTATGACTGAATAATATTCCATTGTGTATATGTACCACATCTTCTTTAACCATTCATCTACTGATGGACACTTAGGTTGCTTCCATTTTTGGGCTATTGTAAATTGAGCTGCAATAAACATAGGGGTGCATCTGTCTTTTTCAAACTTTGCTGCTGCATTCTTAGGGTAAATTCCCAAAAGTGGAATACCTGGGTTGAATGGTATGTCCATTTTGAGCATTTTGAGGAACCTCCATACTGCTTTCCACAATAGTTCAACTAATTTACATTTGCACCAGCAGTGTAGGAGGGTTCCCCTTTCTCTGCAACCTCACCAACATTTGTTGTTGTTTGTCTTTTGAATGGTGTCGATCCTTACTGGTGTAAGTTGATATCTCATTGTGGTTTTAATTTGCATTTCTCTGATAACTAGCGATGTGGAGCATCTTTTCATGTGTCTGCTGGCCATCTGAATTTCTTCTTTGGAGAAGTGTCTGTTCAGCTCCTTTGCCCATTTTTTAATTGGATTATTTGCTTTTTGTTTGTTGAGGTGCGTGAGCAATTTATATATTTTGGATGTCAAGCCTTTCACGCATCTGTCATTTATGAATATATTCTCTCATACTGTCGGGAAACTTTTTGTTCTTTTGATGGTGTCCTTTGCTGTATAGAAGCTTTTCAGCTTGATATAGTCCCACTTGTTCATTTTTGCTTTTGTTTCCCTTGTCCAGGGAGATATGTTCATGAAGAAGTTTGTCATGTTTATGTCCAAGAGATTTTTGCCTATGATTTTTTTCTAAGAGTTTTATGGTTTTATGACTTACATTCATGTCTTTGATCCATATCGAATTTACTTTTGTGTATGGGGTTAGACAGTGATCCAGTTTCATTCTCTTACATGTAGCTTTCCAGTTTTGCCAGAACCATCTGTTGAAGAGACTGTCATTTCCCCATTGTATGTTCATGGCTCCTTTATCGTATATTAATTGACCATATTTGTTTGGGTTAATGTCTGGAATCTCTATTCTGTTCCACTTGTCTGTGAGTCTGTTCTTGTGCCAGTACAAAATTATCTTGATTACAATGGCTTTGTACTAGAGCTTGAAGTTGAGGAATAAGATCCCCCCCCACTTTATTCTTCCTTCTCAGGATTGCTTTGGCTATTCGAGGTCTTTGGTGTTTCCATATGAATTTTTGAACTATTTGTTCCAGCTGGTTGAAGAATGCTGTTGGTAATTTGATTTTGGATTGCATCAAATTTGTATATTGCTTTGGGCAGGATGGCCATTTTGAATATATTAATTCTTCCTAGCCAAGAGCATGGGATGAGTTTTCATTTCTTAGTGTCCTCTTTAATTTCTCTTTAGAGTGTCTTATAGTTTTCAGGATATAGGTCTTTCACTTCTTTGGTTAGGTTTATTCCTAGGTATTTTATTCTTTTTGATGTTATTGTGAATGGAATTGTTTTCCTAATTTCTCTTTCTGTTGGTTCATTGTTAGTGTATAGGAAAGCCACAGATTTCTGTGTGTTAATTTTGTATCCTGCAACTTTCTTGTATTCTGATATCAGTTCTAGTAGTTTTGGAGTGGAGTCTTATGTGTTTTTTGTTTTTTGTTTTATTCATTTTATTATCATTAATCTACAATTACATGAAGAACACTACAGCTACTAGATTCCCCCATTCACCAAGTCCCACCTCACAAATCCCATTACAGTCACTGTCCATCACCGTAATTAGATGCTGTAGACTCACTACTTGTCTTCTCTGTGTTGCACATCCCTCCTATGACCCCCCGACATTATACATGCTAATCATAAGGCCCCCTTTCTTTTTCTCTGCCCTTATCCCTCCCTTCCCACCCCTCCTGCCCAGTCCCTTTACCTTTGGTAACTGTTAGTCCGTTCTTGGGTTCTGTGATTCTGCTGCTGTGTTGTTCCTTCAGTTTTTTCTTTGTTCTTACTCCACATATGAGTGAAATCTTTTGGTACTTGTCCTTCTCTGCTTGGCTTATTTCACTGTGCATAATACCCTCTAGCTCCATCCATGTTTTGCAAATTGTAGGACCTGTTTTTTTCTTAATGACTGATAATATTCCATTGTGCATATGTACCACATCTTCTTTATCCATTCATCTACTGATGGACATTTAGATTGTTTCCATTTCTTGGCTACTGTAAATAGTGCTGCAATAAACATATGGGTGCCCCTGTCTTTTTCAAACTGGAGTGCTTCATTCTTAGGGTAAATTCCTAGAAGTGGAATTCCTGAGTCAAATGGTATTTCTATTTTTGAGCTTTTTGAGGAACTTCCATACTGCTTTCCACAATGGTAGAACTAACTTACATTCCCCCCAGCAGTGTAGGAGGGTTACCCTTTCTCCACAACCTCGCCAGCATTTGTTGTTGTTTGGCTTTTGGATGGTGGCGTTCCTTAGTGGTGTGAGGGGATATCTCATTTTGTTTTTAATTTGCGTTTCTCCAATGACCAGAGATGTGGAGCATCTCCTCATGTGTCTGTCGGCCATCTGAATTTCTTCTTTGGAGAACTGTCTGTTCAGCTCCTCTGCCCATTTTTTAATTGGATTATTTGCTTTTTGTTTGTTGAGGTGTGTGAGCTCTTTATATATTTTGGATGTCAACCCTTTATCAGATCTGTCATTTTCGAATATATTCTCCCATACTGTAGGGTAACTTTTTGTTCTATTGATGGTGTCCTTTGCTGTACAGAAGCTTTTCAGCTTGATATAGTCCCACTTGTTCATTTTTGCTTTGGTTCCTTTGCCTGGAGAGATATGTTCATGAAGAAGCCGCTCATGTTTATGTCCATGAGATTTTTGCCTATGTTTTTTTCGAAGAGTTTTATGGTTTCATGACTTACATTCAGGTCTTTGATCCACTTTGAATTTATTTTTGTGTCTGGAGTTAGAGAGTGGTCCAGTCTCATTATCTTACATGTAACTGTCCAGTTTTACCAGCACCATCTGTTGAAGACACTGTCATTTCCCCATTGTATGCTCATGGCTCCTTTATCATATATTAATTGACCATAAATGTTTGGGTTAATATCTGGAGTCTCTATTCTGTTCCACTGCTCTGTGGCTCTGTTCTTGTGTCAGTACCAAACTGCCTTGATTACTGTGGCTTTGTAGTAGAGCTTGAAGTTGGGGAGCAAGATACCCCTCACTTTATTCTTCCTTCTCAGGATTGCTTTGGCTATTCGAGGTCTTTGGTGTTTCCATATGAATTTTTGAACTATTTGTTCCAGCTGGTTGAAGAATGCTGTTGGTAATTTGATTTTGGATTGCATCAAATATGTATATTGCTTTGGGCAGGATGGCCATTTTGAATATATTAATTCTTCCTAGCCAAGAGCATGGGATGAGTTTCCATTTGTTAGTGTCCTCTTTAATTTCTCTTAAGAGTGTCTTATAGTTTTCAGGGTATAGGTCTTTCACTTTCTTGGTAAGGTTTATTCCTAAGTATTTTATTCTTTTTGATGCAATTGTGAATGGAATTGTTTTCCTGATTTCTCTTTCTATTGGTTCATTGTTAGTGTATAGGAAAGCCACAGATTTCTGTGTGTTAATTTTGTATCCTACATCTTTGCTGTATTACGATATCAGTTCTAGTAGTTTTGGAGTGGAGTCTTTAGGGTTTTTTATGTATAATATCATGTCATCTTCGAATAGTGACAGTTTGACTTCTTCTTTACCAATTTGGGTTCCTTGTATTTCTTTGTTTTGTAAAATTTCTGTGACTAGGACCTCCAGCACTATGTTGAATAACAGTGGGGATAGTGGGCATCCCTGTCTTGTTCCCAATCGCAGAGGAAAAGCTTTCAGTTTTTCACTGCTCAGTATGATGTTGGCTGTGTGTTTATCATATATGGCTTTATTATGTTGAGTTACCTGCCCTCTATACCCATTTTTTTGAGAGATTTTTATCATATATGCATGTTGAATTTGGTCAAATGCTTTTCCAGCATCTATGGATATGATCATGTGATTTTTGTGCTTCTTTTTTGTTTAAGTGGTGGATGATGTTGATGGATTTTTGGATTTTGTACCATCCTTGCATCCCTGGGATGAATCCCACTTGGTCATGGTGTATGATCCTTTTGATGTATTTTTGAATTCGGTTTGCTAATATTTTCTTTTGTATTTTTCCGTCTACGTTCATCAGGGATATTGGTCTGTAATATTCTTTTTTGGTGGGGTCTTTGCCTGGCTTTGGTATTAGTGTGATCTTTGCTTCATAGAATGAGTTTGGGAGTATTTCCTCCTCTTCTATTTTTTTGGAAAACGTTAAGGAGAATGGGAATTATATCTTCTCTGTATGTATGATAAAATTCCAAGGTAAATCCATCATCTGGCCTGGAGGTTTTGTTCTTGGGTAGTTTTTTGATTACCACTTCAGTTTCATTGCTGGTAATTTGTTTGTTTAGATTTTGTGTTTCTTCCTTGGTCAGTCTTGGAAGGTTGTATTTTTCTAGGAAGTTGTCCATTTCTTCTAGGTTTTCCAGTTTGTTAGCATATAGGTTTTCATAGTAGTCTCTAATAATTCTTTGTATATCTGTTGGGTCCGTCATGATGTTTCCTTTCTGGTTTCTGATTCTGTTGATGGGTGATGATTCTCTTTTTCTCTCAATAAGTCTGCCTAGAGGCTTGTCTATATTATTTATTTTCTCAAAGCATCAGCTCTTGGTTTCATTGATTTTTTTCTATTGTTTTATTCTTCTCAATTTTATTTATTTCTCCTCTGATCTTTATTATGTCCCTCCTTCTGCTGACTTTAGGCATCATTTGTTCTTCTTTTTCCAATTTTGATAAATGTGATGTTAGACTATTCATTTGGGTTTGTTCTTTCTTCTTTAAATATGTCTGGATTGCTATATGCTTTCCTCTCAAGACTGCTTTTACTGCATCCCACAGAAATTGGGGCTTTGTGTTGTTGTCATTTGTTTCCATATATTCCTTGATCTCTATTTTAATTTGTTTGTTGATCCATTGATTATTTAGGAGCATGTTGTTAGGCCTCCATGTGTTTGTGAGCCTTTTTGTTTTCTTTGTACAATTTATTTCTAGTTTTATACCTTTGTGGTCTGAAAAGTTGTTTGGTAGAATTTCAATCCTTTGGAATTTACTGAGGCTCCTCTTGTGGCCTAGTATGTTGTCTATTATGAATAATGTTCCATGTGCACTTGAGAAGAATGTGTATCCTGTTGCTTTTGGATGTAGAGTTCTATAGATGTCTATGAGGTCCATCTGTTCTAGTGTGTTGTTCAGTGCCTCCGTGTCCTTATTTTATTCTGTCCAGTGGATCTATCCTTTGGAGTTAGTGGCATGTTGAAGTCTCCAAAAGTAATTGCATTGCATTCTATTTAATCCTTCATTTCTGTTAGTATTTGTTTCACATATGTTGGTGCTTCTGTGTTGGATGCATATATATTTATAATGATTATACTCTCTTGCTGTACTGAGCCCTTTATCATTATGCAATGTCCTTCGTTATCTCTTGTTACTTTCTTTGTTTTGAAGTCTATTTTCTCTGATACTAGAACTGCAACACCTCCTTTTTTCTTCCTGTTGTTTGCATGAAATATCTTTTTTCATCCTTTGACTTTTAGTCTCTACATATATTTGGGTTTGAGGTAAGTCTCTTGTGAGCAGCCTATTGATGGGTCTTGCTTTTTTATCCATTCTATTACTCTGTTTCTTTTGATCAGTGCATTCAGTCCATTTACATTTAGGGTGATTACTGAAAGATATGTACTTATTGCCCTTGAAGCCTTTAAATTCGTAGTTACCACAGATTAAAAGTTAGCTTCTTTAGTATCTTACTGTCTAACTTAACTCACTTATTGAGCTGTTTAAACACTTTCTGGTGATTCTTTCTTTCTCTCTCTTCTTATTCCTCCTCAACCATTCTTTATATGTTGGTTCTTTTATTCTCCACTCTTTTGTGTTTCCATTAACTGTTTTTATGGGTAGTTGATTTTATTTTTTCCTTTCGTTAGTATTTGTTTGGTCTGCTTTCTTTGCTGTGATTTTATTTTCTCTGGTGACATCTATTTAGTCTTAGGAGTGCTCCCATTTAGAGCTGTTACTCTAAAATCCCCTGTAGAGGTGGTTTGTAGGAGCCAAATTCCCTCAACTTTTGCCAATCTGGGAATTGTTCAATCCCTCTTTCATATTTAAATGAGAATCGTGCCAGATACGGTATCCTTGGTTCAAGGCCCTTCTGTTTCTTTGCATTAAATACATCATGTCATTCTCTTCTGGCCTGTAAGGTTTCTGTTGAGAAGTCTGATGACAGCCTGATGGGTTTTTCTTTGTAGGTGACCTTTTTCCTCTCTCTAGCTGCCTTTAAAACTCTTTCATTGTCCTTGATCTTTCCATTTTAATTATTATGTGTCTTGGTGTTGTCCTCCTTGGGTCCCTTCTGTTGGGAATTCTGTGTATTTCCATGGTCTGATCAATTATTTCCTCCCCCAGTTTGGGCAAGTTTTCAGCAATTATTTCTTCAAAGACACTTTCTATCCCTTTTTCTCTCTCTTCTTGTTCTGGTTCCCGTATAATGCGGGTATTGTTCCATTTGGATTGGTCACACAGTTCTCTTCATATTGTTTGATTCTTGGAGATCCTTTTATCTCTCTCTGGATCAGCTTCTCTGTGTTCCTGTTCTCTGAATTCTATTCCATTACCAGCCTCTTGGAACTCATCCAGTCTGCTCTTAAGTCCTTCCAGAGATTGTTGCATTTCTGTAAGCTCTAGCATATTTCCCTGAAGATCCATCAGCATGGTTATGACCTTTATTTTGAAATCTTCTTCAGGGAGATTTGTTAGGTCTATCTTCCCAGATTCCTTCTCAGGGGAGGATGTCTGGGTTAGTCTGGTCTGTATCAAATTCTTTTGCCTTTTCATGGAGATAGAGGTAGTTGTGGGGAGCAGGCGCGTGTGTTGGCTGGGAGAACGTCCCTTCTTGCTGGTTTGTGGCCTTCCTCTCCTTGGAGAACAGCGACCCCTAGCGGCTTGTGCTGGGCAGCTTTGCACAAACGGGGTTTCTGATTCTTGCCCAGCTGCTGTGGAAGAAGCTCTTCCTGGTTGCTATGGGCATGACCACTGCCTTTATGGCAGAGTAGTGCCAGAGGGGGAATGGGCAAGAGGCTATTTATCACCATGAGGGGCCACCAAGCTTCGCTGCCTTTCAGGGGGTTGGGGTGCCTGGATTTTCCCAGGATTCCCAGTTACTGGGCTGATTGTGCCAGGGCGCTTCCACCCAGCTGTAAGGCCCCTGTCCTTTTAAGATTTTCAAAGGGCACTAGCTTTGCTTTTGTCCCAGGGGTGCTGGCTATGGGAACCCGCTCACAGGTATTACTGTCCTGTTTCCCTAGCATCCAGCACACTAGGAACTGTGTGTCTGTGCTCCGGTGCGGATGGCTAGGGCTGGGTCCTTAGCAGTCTTTGGCTCTCTCTCCCTCCCTGCTCTGACTCCTCTCCTCCTGCAGGGAGCTGGGGTGAGGGGTGCTCAGGTCCCGCTGGGCTGCAGCTTGTATTTTACCCCCTTCGTGAAGTGCTGGGTTCTCGCAGGTGTAGATGTAGTCTGGCTGTTATCCTGTGTCTTCTGGTTTCTCTTTTAGGAAGAGTTTTACTTGTTGTATTTTCAAAAATAGATCTTGTTTTGGGAGGAGATTTCTGCTTCTCTACTCATGCTGCCATCTGGGCTCCACCCACAGGTGATAAATTTTGACTGAGGAACTACCATATGTCTATTTCAGCACTAAACCTAAAAACATATAAATTATCTTTAATTTTGAATTACATAACTTTTAGATTTTATGTATACACTGTTAACATACACCAAGAAAGTAAGGTTTATTTTCACCTACTGTGGGGAGACTAATAAATAAACCATCGACTTACCTAATATTTGACTGTAAAACATTCCATTTCTTCTTGTTAAGGTCTCAAATACAAAATTTAAATATAGAAAATATGAAATATTTGTCACTTTCTCTATAAATGTCATTTTGTCACTAAGTTCTGACATGACAACAGGTACATGGGAAGGAGGTAATGTAAGCCCTCCACAGAGTTTTTCATATGTATTACCAGTGGTTAATCAAAGACTGAGAACAAAGGCAGGTTAAGGAGACCACACAGCAACTCAGCATGAGGATGACTGGCATCTCTATGAACATCAGATTTAGATTCTTGTAGTTTCTTCAGGAGTTTCTTGTTAAAACCTGCATCCTCACAGAGCTCTGGACAGTATCAGAATATTCTTACTATGTGTTTGATTCTGAATCCTATGCCCACAATGTACTCTGGAAACCCATAAGCCCTTACCTTGATCCATTATGCAAGAAATGACTCAAGTGCATCCTTAACGAAGGATGTAGGATAAACCTCAAATTTAGAGCAGGTGGCTTGCTGGCATCCGTGAGGATGGAGGCTGAAATTTCCAGCATGGTCACCTCATGCCCCTCTGTGCAAGTTCACACAGGATTGTCTTTAAATTGATCTAGTGATTGTATTTCATAAATGTGGGAAAAGTAGAAATTATGAGGCCAATGGGGATGGATGGTTGTTTCTATATAGTTTATGCTTTGTAGAATATAATGATAGAATAAGGACTTTAACCCATCTAATTTAGTCTAGGTGTGAAAGCTGGTGAGGCCCGTTGACAGCATATTAAAAGAAATTCTCATCTCTTGCAGAAGGCCAAAAAAAGCACAAAGTTAAGAGAAGTAGATATGTGATTGGAAATGTCTTACTAGATTATATGAGTTATAGTAGCCTCCCAGTTTTAACCCCAGTGTCAGATCACAGGGCTATGTGGGTGCGTAGGGAGCTGGGCAATGGGGCACATGGTCATTGTCCTCTGGAGCTCTCTAAGGAATCCAAGGGAGGGAAAGAAATCACAGCCACAGAACCATGCAGGGGTGTGTGCGGGAGATCTGTTTTTTCCTTTTTCTTTTTGTTTTATACTTATTTTGTTGTCTCCCTGTGTATGGAAATTCTTGTTCATATGTCTTCAAGTGTAAGTATATTTTTCATTACATATACTGGTTGCTTAGATTTTGGAATTTATATTCTTTAACAACATAATTTTCTATATGCTTATTCAGAACTGTATTTCAAATCATAGATTTAGCCTTTGACCAAATACATCATCCCTTTACAAAGAAATATTTTACAGGTTGACTTGTTAAGAAATAAGATAATGACAAATTTATAATTAGAAGACATTCTTAAGGATAACCATTGGAAAGAAGTTTAATGATCTCTTTTTTAAAAGTTTTTATTAAGATATTATTGATATACACTCTTATGAAGGTTTCACATGATAAAACAATGTGGTTACTACATTAACCGATATTTACCTGTCCCCACACATACCCTAATTCAGTCACTGTCCATCAGTGTAGTAAGATGCCGCAGACTCACTATTTGCCTTCTCTTTGCTACACTGTTTACTCTGTGATCCCCAACAACATGTGTACTAAACATACTACCCCTCAAGCGCATTCTCCCACCCTCCCCACCTGCCCTCCCACACCCCTCCCCTTTGGTAACCACTAGTTCCTTCTTGGTGTCTCTGAGCCTGCTGCCATTTTGTTCCTTCAGTTTTTCTTTATTGTTATACTTCACAAATGATGAAAATCATTTGACACTTGTCTTTGTCCGCCTGGCTTATTTCATTGAGCATAATGTCCTCCAGCTCCACCCATGTTGTTGCAAATAGTAGGATTTGTTTCTTTGTTATGGCTGAATAGTATTCCATTGTATATATGTACCACCTCTTCTTTATCCATTCATCTACTGATGGACACTAAGGCTGCTTGCATATCTTGGTTATTTTAAAAAGTGCTGTGGTGAACATAGGGGTGCATGTGCTTTTTTGAATCTGAGAAGCTGTATTCTTTGGGTAAATTCCAAGGAGTAGGATTTCTGGGTAAAATGGTATCTCTATTTTTAAGTTTTATGAGGAATCTCCATATTGCTTTCCACAATGGTTGAACTAGCTTACATTCCCACCAGCAGTTTAGGAGGGTTCCCCTTTCTCCACATTCTTGTCAGCACTTGTTGTTCTTAGTCTTTTCAATGCTGACCATCCTAACTGGTGTGAGGTGATATCTCATTGTGGTTTTAATTTGCATTTACCTGATGATTAGTGATGTGGAACATCTTTTCATGTGTCTGTTGGCCACCTGAGATTCTTCTTTGGCAAACTGTCTGTTCATATCCTCTCCCCATTTTTATATCAGATTATTTGCTTTTGTGTGTTGAAGCATGTGCTTTCATTACATATTTGGGATGCTAACCCCTTGGCAGATATGTCATTTAAAAATATATTCTCAGATATTGTGGGATGCCATTTTGTTCTGTTGATCATGTCCTTTGCCTTACAGAAGTATTTAGTCTGATGTGGTCCCATGAGTTCACTTTTGCTTGTGTTTCCCTTCTCGAGGAGATGCGTTCAGGAAATAGTTGCTCATGTTTTTATTCAGATTTTTGCCTATGCTGCTTTCTAAGAGTTTTATGGTTTCATGACTTATATTTAGGTCTTTGATCCATTTAGAGTTTCCTTTTATGTAAGGGGTTAAACAATAATCCAGTTTCATTCTCTTGCATGTAAGTGTCCAGTTTTGCAACATCAGCTATTGAAAGGCTGTCATTTCCCCAATGTATTTATATTGCTCCTTTATAGCATATTAACTGACCATATGTGATTGGGTTTATATAAGCACTCTCTATTCTGTGTGACCAATCCAAACAGAACAATATTCACATTGTAGGGTACCAGAAGAAGAAGAGAGAGAAAAAGGGATAGAAAGTGTTTTTGAGGAAATAATTGCTGAAAACTTCCCCAAACTGGGGGAGGAAATGGTCTCTCAGACCATGGAGGCCTACAGAATTCCCAAACATAAGGGATCTGAGGAGGACAACACCAAGACATATAGACACGTAATAATTAAAATGGCCAAGATCAAAGACAAAGACAGAGTATTAAAGGCGGCCAGAGAGAGAAAAAAGGTCACCTACAAAGGAAAACCCATCAGGCTATCATCAGACTTCTCAACAGAAACCTTACAGACCAGAAGAGAATGGCATGATATATTTAATGCAATGAAACAGAAGGGCCTTGAATCAAGAGCACTGTATCCAGCACAATTATCATTTAAATATGAATGAGGGATTAAACAATTAATTCCCAGACAAGCAAAAGTTGAGGGAATTTGCCTCCCACAAACCACCTCTCCAGGGTATTTTAGAGGGACTGCTGTAAATGGGAGCACTCCTAAGACTAAATAAATGTCACCAGAGAAAATAAAATCACAGCAAGGAAGCAGACCAAACAAATACAAACTAAAGGCAAAAAATAAAAGCAACTATTCATTAACGCAGTCTAAGGAAACTCAAAAGAGTACAGAATAAAACCCTTAAGGTACGAAGAATTGAGGAGGAAGTATCAGAAGGGAGAGAAATGAAGAATCATTAGACTGATTTTGTCATAGCTTAATAAGAGAGTTAAGTTGGATGGTTAGATAGTAAAGAAGCTCCCTTTGAATCTTTGGTAACCATGAATCCAAAGCCTGCAATGGCAATAATTACATATCTTTTGATAATCACCCTAAATATAAATGGACTGAATGCATCAATCAAAAGACACAGAGTCACAGAATGAATAAAACTGAAAGATCCATCTATATGCTGCTTATAAGAAAGTCACCTCAAAACCGTAGACATTGATGAAAAGTGAAGAAATGGAAAAAAATATTTCATACAAACAATAGGAAGAAAAAAACAGGTGTTGCAGTACTAGTATCAGGCACAATAGACTTCAAAACAGATGAAGTAACAAGAGATAAAGGAGGATATTACATAATTATAAAGGGCTCAGTCCAGCAAGAGGATATAACCATTATACATATATATGCACCTAATACAGTAGCACCAACATATGTGAAATAAATACTAATAGCATTAAAGAAGGAAATAGAACGCAATACATTCATTCTAGGAGACTTCAACACACCACTCACTCCAAAGGACAGATCCACCAGACAAAAAAATGAGTAAGGACACAGAGGCACTGAACAACACACTAGAACAGATGGACCTAACAGACATCTACAGAACTCGACATCCAAAAGCAGCAGGATACACTTTATTCTCAAGGTCAAATGGTACATTTCCCAGAATAGACCACATACTAGGCCACAAAGAGAGCCTCAGAAATTCAACAAGATTGAAATTGAACCAACCAACTTCTCAAACCACAAAGGTATGAAACTAGAAATAAGTAGTACAAAGAAAAAAAAAGGTTCACAAATACATGGAAGCTTAACAGAATGCTCCTAAATAATCAATGGATTAGTGATCAAATTAAAATAGAGATCAAGCAATATATGGAGACAAATAACAGGAACAGCACAAAGCCCCAACTTCTGTGGGATGCAGTGAAGGAAGTTCTAAGAGGAAATTATATATCAATCCAGGTCTATTTAAAGAAGGAAGAACAGTTCCAAATGAATAGTCAAAATTCACAATTATTGAATATAGGAAAAGAAGAACAAATTCCCAAAGTCAGCAGGAGAAGGAAAATAATGAAGACCAGAGAATAAATAAATAAAATTGAAAACGATAAAACAATAGAAAAAAATCAATGAAACCAAGAGGTGGTTCTTTGAGAAAATAAAGAAAATAGATAAACCCCTGCCAGACTTATTAGGAGAAAAAGAAAATCCACAGACATAAACAGAATCAGAAATGAGAAAGGAAAAATCACCTCGGACACCACAGAAATACAAATAATTATTAGAGAACACTATGAAAATCTATATGCTAACAAAATGGATAACCAAGAAGAAATGGACAACTTCCTAGAAAAGTACAATCTTCCAAGACTGACCCAGAAAGAAACAGAAAATCTAAACAGACTAATTACCTTCAATGAAATTGAATTAGTAATCAAAAAAATACCCAAGAACAAACTTCTGGGCCAGATGGTTCACTGCTGCATTTTATCAAACATATAGAGAAGACATAATACCCATTCACCTTAAAGTTTTCTGAAAAATAGAAGAGGACAGAATACTTCCAAACTCATTCTATGAAGCCAGCATCACTCCAACACCAAAACCAGGCAAAGACACCACAAAACAAACAAAATTACAGACCAATAACCCTGATAAACATAGATGCAAAAATTCTCAACAAAATATTAGCAAACCGAATTTAAAAATACATCAAGAGGATCATACACCATGATCAAGTGGTATTCATCTCAGGAATGCAAGGATGTTACAACATTCAAAAATCCATCAACATCATCCACCACATCAAAATAAGAAGGACAAAAACCACATGATCATCTCCATAGATGCAGAAAAAGCATTCGAAAAATTCAACATCCTTTCATGATAATAAAAACTCTCAACAAAATTGGTATAGAGGACAAGTACCTCAACATAACAAAGGCCATATATGACAAACCCACATGCAACATCATACTTAACAGTGAGAAGCTGAAAGCTTTTCACCTAAGTTCGGGAACAAGATACGGATGCCTCTCTCCCCACTGTTATTCAACATAGTACTGAGGTCCCAGCTATGGCAATCAGGCAAAACAAAGAAATAAAAGGCATTTAGATTGATAAGGAAGAAGCCAAACTGTCACTGTTTGGAGATGACATGATATCATATGTAAAAAAAACCCTAAGAACTCCACTCCAAAACTACTAGAACTAATATCTGAATTTAGCAAATTTGCAGAATACAAAATTAATACACAGAAACCTGTTGCTTTCCTATACACTAATGATGAACTAGCAGAAAGAGAAATTAGGAAATCAATTCCATTCACAAATCCTTCAAAAAGAATAAAATAACTAGGAATAAACCTAACCATGGAAGGGAAAGACCTATACTCTGAAAACTACAAGAAACTGTTAAAAGAAATTAAGGAGGACACTAACAAATGGAAACTCATCCCATGCTCTTGGCTAGGAAGAATTAAAATGGTCAAAATTGCCATCCTAACTAAAGCAATTTACAGATTCAATGCAATCCCTATCTAAGTACCAACAGCATTCTTCAAAGAACTGGAACAAATCGTTCTAAAATTCATATAGAACCACAAAAGACCCCAAGTAGCCAAAGCAATCCTGATAAAGAAGAATAAAGCAGGGGGATCTTGCTTCCCGACTTTAAGCTCCACTACAAAGCCACAGTAATCAAGACAGTTTGGTACTGGCACTAGAGCAAACCCATGGACCATTGGAACAGAACAGAGAGTCCAGATATTAACCCAAATATATATGGTTAATTAATATATGATAAAGGAGCTATGGACATACAATGGGGAAATGACAGCCTCTTCAACAGCTGGTGTTGGCAAAACTGGACAGCTACATGTAAGATAATGAAACTGGATTACTGTCTAACCCCATACATGAGATGGATCAAAGACCTGAATGTAGGTCATGAAACCATAAAACTCTTAGAAAAGAGCAGAGACAAAAATCTCTTGGACATAAACATGAGCAACTTCTTCATGAACATATCTCCTCGGGCAAGGCAAACAAAAGCAAAAATGAAGAAGTAGGACTAGACCAAGCTGAAAAGCTTCTGTACAGTAAAGAACACCATCAATAGAACAAAAAGGCATCCTACAGTATGGGAGAATATATTCATAAATGACATATCCGATAAAGGGTTGACATCCAAAATATATAAAGAGCACACGACCTCAACAAACAAAAAAGCAAATAATCTAATTAAGAAGTGGGCACAGGATCTGAACAGACAGTTCTCCAAAGAAGAAATTCAGATGGCCAACAGACATATGAAAAGATGCTCTGCATCACTAATCATCAGAGAAATGCAAATTAAAACCACCATGAGATATCACTTCACATCAGTAAGGATGGCCACCATCCAAAAGACAAACAACAACATATGTTGGTGAGGATGTGGAGAAAGGGGAACCCTCCTACACTGCTGGTGGGAATGTAAATTCATTCAACCATTATTGAAAGCAGTATGGAGGTTTTTCAGAAAAATCTAAAAAGAAATACCATTTGACCCAGGAATTCCACTCCTAGGAATTCCCCCTAAGAATGCAGGAGCCCAGTTTGAAAAAGACATATGCACCTCTATGTTTTTTGCAGCACTATTTACAAAAGCCAAGAAATGGAAGCAACCTTAGTGTCCTTCAGTGGATGAATGGATAAAGAAGATGTGGTACATATACACCATGGAATATTAATCAGCCATAAGAAGAAAACAAATCCTACCATTTGCAACAACATGTGATTCTATAGCATCTTACTATGCTGATGGACAGTCACTGATGGACAGTGACTATAAAGGAGTATGTGGAGGGAACTTGATGATTGGGGAAGTCTAGTAAACATAATATTGCTCATGTAATTATAGATAAATGATACCCTCAATAAAGGTTAAACTTTATGAAGATAGGTGACTAGATTATATCAAAATCTAAAATATGGTTCACATAATGAATCTTCACTGAAGTCTTCCTTTATTATGTTATGTTGAGGTACTTGCCCTCTATACCCATTTTGGTGAGAGTTTTATCATAAATGGATGTTGAATTTTGTCAAATGCTTTTTCAGCATCTATGGAGATGATTATGTGGTTTTTTTTCCTTCTTTTTGTTGATGTGGTGGATGATGTTGATGGATTTTTGAATGTTGAACCGTCCTTGCATCCCTGGCATAAAGTTTACTTGATCATGATGGATGATCTTTTTCATGTATTCTTGAATTCGGTTTGCTAATATTTTGTTCCGTATTTTTACATCTATGTTCATCATGGATATTGGTCGGTAATTTCCTGTTTTTGTGGTGTCTTTGCCTGGTTTTCATATTAGAGTGATGCTGGCCTCATAGAATGAGTTTGGAAGTATTCCCTCTTCTTCTTTTTTCGGAAATATTTAAGGAGAATGGGTATTAGGTCTTCACTAAATCTTTGATAAAGTTCAGCAGTGATGCCATCTGGTCCAGGAGTATTGTTCTTTGTTGGGTTTTTTATTAGCAGTTCTATTTCATTGCTGGTAGTTGGTCTGTTCAGATTTTCTCTTTCTTCATTGGTCAGCCTTTGAAGGTTGTATTTTTCTAGAAAGTTATCCATTTCTTCTAGGTTATCCTAGAAGTTTGTTAGTATATAATTTTTCATAGTATTTTTAATAATTCTTTGTATTTCTGTGGTGTCTGTAGTGATTCTTTCTTTCTCATTTCTGATTCTGTTTATGTGTGTGGACTCTCTTTCTTTCTTGATAAGTCTGGCTAGGGGTTTGTCTATTTTGTTTATTTTCTCAAAGAACCAGCTCTTGCTTTCATTGATTCTTTCTGTTGTTTTATTCTTCTCAATTTTATTTACTTCTGCTCTAATCTTTATTATGTCCCTCCTTCTACTGACTTTGGGTCTCATTTGTTGTTCTTTTTCTAGTTTCATTAATTGTGAGTTTAGACTCCTGCTTTTTATGGGATTGTTCTTCTTTCTTGAGGTAAGCCTGTATTGAAATATACTTTCCTTTAAGCACAGCATTGGCTGCTCCCACAGATTTTGTGGTGTTGAATTATTGTTGTTGTTTGTCTCCATATATTGCTTGATCTCTGTTTTATTTGGTGATTGATCCATTGGTTATTTAGGAGTGTGTTATGAAGCCTCCATGTGTTTGTGGGATTTTTCATTTTCTTTGTGTAATTTATTTCTAGTTTCATAGCTTTGTGATCTGAAAAACTGGTTGTTACAATTTCAATCTTTTTGAATTTACCGAAGCTCTTTTTGTGGCCTAGTATATGATCTATTCTTGAAAATGTTCATTTGCACTTGAGAAGAATGTGTATTCTGTTGCTTTTGGGTGTAGAGTTCTATAGATGTCTCTTAAGTCCATGTGTTCTATTGTGTTGTTCAGTGCCTTTGTCTCCTTGTTTTCTGTCTGGTTTATCTGTTCTTCAGAGTGAGTGGAGTGTTGAAGTCTCCTAGAATGAATGCATTGCATTCTATTTCCTTTTTAATTCTGTTAGTATTTGTTTCACAAATGTGGGTGCACCTGTTTTGGGAGCATAGACATTTATAATGGTTATTTCTTCTTGTTGGATTGACTCCTTTATCACCAGGTAATGTCCTTCTTTGTTTCCTGTTACTTTCTGTGTTTCGAAGTCTATTTTGTTTGATGTAAGTATTGCAACTCCTGCTTTTTTCTCTGTTATTTGCATGAAATGTCTTTTTCCATCCCTTAACTTTTAGTCTGTGTATGTCTTTGGGTTTAAAGTGTGTCTCTTGCAGGCATCATATAGATGGGTCTTGTTCTTTTCTTCATTCAGTGACTCTATGTCTTTTGATTGGTGCATTCTGTCCATTTACATTTAGGGTGATTATCAATAGGTATGTACTTATTACCTTTGCAGGCTTCAGATTCGTGGCTACCAAACGTTCAAGGTTAATTTCCTTACTATCTAAGAGTCTAATTTAACTCGCTTAATATGCTGTTACAAACATAACTAAAGGTTCTTTTCTTTTTCTCCTCCTTTTCTCCTCCTCCATTCTGTATATATTAGGTATCATATTCTGTATTCTTTGTCTATCCCTTGTTTGACATTGGGGATAGTTAATTTAATTGTGCATTTGCTTAGTAATTAGCTGTTCTGCTTTCTTTACTGTGGTTTTATTTCCTCTGGTGACAGCTATTTAACCTTAGAAACACTTCCATCTATAATAGTCCCTCAAAAGTAGACTGTAGAGATGGTTTGTGGGTGGTAAATTCTCTCAGCTTTTGCTTATCTGGAAATTGTTTAATCAGTCCTTCAAATTTAAACGACAATCTTGCTGGATAACATAATCTTGGTTCCAGGCCCTTCTGCTTCATTGGATTGCATACATCATGCCACTCCCTTCTTGCCTGTAAGGTTTCTGCTGAGAAGTCTGATGTTAGCCTGATGGACTTTCCTTTGTATGTGATCTTATTTCTGTCTCTGGCTGCTTTTAACAGTTTGTCCTTATCCTTGATCCTTTCCATTTTAATTACTATGTGTCTTGGTGTTGTCTTCCTTGGGTCCCTTGTGTTGGGGGAACTGTGAATCTCCATGGCCTGATAGACTATTCCTTCCCCAGATTGGGGAATTTTTCAGCAACTACCTCCTCAAAGACACTTTCTATCCCTTTCTCTCTCTTCTTCTTCTTCTTGTATCCCTATAATGCAAATATTTTTCCATTTGGATTGGTCACACAGTTCTCTCAATATTCTTTCATTCTAAGTGATCTTTTTTCCTCTCTGTGCCTCAGCTTCTTTGTATTCCTCTTCTCTAGTTGCTATTTCATTTATTATCTCCTCCACTGCATCCAACCTGCTTTTAATACCCTCCATTGTGCTCTTCAGCGATTGGATCTCTGACCTGAACTCATTCCTGAGTTCTTGGATACCTTTCTATACCTCCATTAGCATGTTGATGATTTTTATTTTGAACTCCCTTTCAGGAAGTGTCATAAAATCCATGTCATTTAAATCTTTCTTTGGAGTTATATTAATTTTACTCTGTACCAGGTTCCTTTGGCATTTCATATTTGTACATGGTGCTCTCTAGTGTCCAGAAGCTCTACTCTGGAGCTGCTCAACCCCTGAAGCAATGTCGAGGGCCACAAAGGAGCATTATTGGTGCCTGGGGGAGGAAAGAGCTGTTCCCCACTTTCTGGCTGCTGTGCCTGTCTTCACTGCCTGAACCAGTGGGATGAGCTCACAGGTATAAGCTTTTGTCCCAGAGCAGCCAGATATGGATCCCTGCTTTCCACAAGCAGCCGGAATCTCAGTCTCTCCACGAATTCTGCCTGTATTAACTTTCCTACCTGGTAGTCATGTGAGTATCATGAAAGCACCATGAAATGTAGGTTTGTGCTCCCAAAGCAGATTTCCAGAGCTAGGTATTCAGAAGTTCCAGGCCTTCCACTCCCTCCCTGCTCCATTTCTCCTACTCCCACTGGTGAGCTGGGTGGGGTAAGGGCTTGGGTACCACCGGTCCACAGCTTTGGTATGTTACCCTATTCCATAACTCCAGGTGTATGCATTCTGGTGCTGTCCTCTTTCCTGTTGCTCTCTCAGGATTAGTTGTACCAACTATATTTTCTAATTGTATGCAGTTTTAGGAGGAAGCCTCTGTCTCTCCTCTTGCAGTACCATCTTTAATCCTCTCCTGCAATTATGTTTTATGTGTATATTTAGTTCTATGCAATTTTATCATGTGTGGATTTGTGTGACCACCCCTGCAGTCAAGATACAGAATAGTTAGTTCACAGGGATTCCTCATGCTACCGACAGCCACCTGACTTCCTGCGTACCATTATCCCCAGTCTCTAAACCCTGATACCACTCATTTGTTTTACATCTTTATAATTTTGTAAAGAATGACATATATCAATGGCATTTCACTTTTTGGAGCTTCACTTTTTCACTCAGCATAATTCTGCTGAAATCAATGCAAGTTGTATGTGTCACTTGTTCATTATTTTATTATTACTGAGTAGTATCCCATGGTCCATATATATCAGTTTGTTTAACCATTCACCCAGTTGAAGGGCATTTAGGTTATTTACAACTTTTGGCTATGATGAATAAAGCTACTATAATATTTGTGTGTAGGTGTATAGGTATCTGTGTGAATGTAAGTGTTCATTTCTCTGAGGTTAATGGACTATTGTATATTAATGGTCATGTGACACATGTTTAAATAAACTGCTGTATAGTTTTCAGATGGCTTCTTACAATTTTTTAAAATTCTCAGTAGATATGCTTTTTAGACATGTGTGAATATATCTGATTTCAACAATTAGACTGTAATCTCTGTGGGAGTAGGGAACATGACTGATTCATTTTTATAAACTTCAGAGTTCATTTATGAAATATTTATGGGATATGCTCAATAAAGTTTTATTAAATAAAGAGTGAAAATAGTGAAAAAAAAAGCAAGCAAACATGTAATATATGTAAAATGAAAAAGAAGGAATTAGTTTGGGTAGAAAAAATTTAACATTATTGCCTTCATCAGTGTATAAGCACTAATTTCTCTAATGCTGGACTTTACCACAGTTTCAACAAGCATATTATGTTGGTTGACATAAAACCTTGTTCTCCACATCCATATGGTACACAGTCAGACACAGACTAAAGACATGTTTTATGTGATGATACTATCCTTATGCCTGATTTTATTTCCTAATATATAATATATTGAATAGTTTTCTAACCCACCTCTTCAATTTCTACCCATACTTGTGGAATGGATTCCAATATAGTGATTTACTCCATTAATATTTTTTGGTCTTCATTTTTATAACCATGACCCTATAATTTCTCTAACCAAAAATAATTTTTATTATACAACTCCCAAGGTGGAGTTAAAGACAGAGGCCTGAGAAATGTGATGCGATCTCACTTATTGAAGTTGACTTGTTAACCAGTATCTCTTTGTCATAGTCATATCCAGCTTTTATAAATACCATAATCAATCACTGTAAGCTGTGTCTGGCAATTACCCTTTACTCCTGTGTTTCTCTCTTGCTTCACCATCCTTTGACACTGTACCACAACCCTGATAAAATCCATATCTTCACCTACTCTTTTCCTATACCATGAAGTTGAACATGTTTGGAGAAAAAATACACAAACACTGACAGATCTAACTACAAATTCACAATCACAGTCCTCCAGTGGGCCCTTAGTGCTTCCCTACCATCATACTTTAAGAAAAGAAATCAATTCGGGGGTGCAGGGAAGTCCAAGTGGAAAGAATTTATGAAAGTGATAATGGCAGGGAATGGCACCTGCCTTGTAACAGCAGGAAACAAGGAATAATACAGAGGGAGGAATGGGAAGCTCGTTGAACTCCGGCTTAGCATAGGGCAAATCTCTTGCCAACTCCTAAAGCCATGGTCATCTGATATCCAGGATCCACTGGAATCTTCCCAGTGTGGGAACTAAGTCCCTACCATGCCAGGATTTGGGGGAACCACAGAGCACTGGATGGAGTCAGATTATGTTCTGGGAATTTCCCAAAGGCAAAGAAAGGAGACTTTCAGGCAGGGTACTAAAGAGCAAGACTGCACAGCTGCAGTCCTCTCTGGGTTACGCAGGTGATGGGAACTTGCAAGCCTGAATCAGAGCTCTAGGCAGCCCCTCCCTACTTGTCTGAAGTAGACAGAGACAGAGTGGAGACTTGTGCTTAAGTCTGGAGAATAGAATCAAATAGAAAAGTGACAAAGACATTTACCACTGGGAGAGCACAGAGACAAAATGTAATAAATTGAGCAGGAAGAAGTCTTTATTTAAGGCAAAATGGTGCACACTAGAAGCAAGGGAAATGTGGCCAAACTCAGAGAGGAAGCTCCCTTAAAGATTTAGGGTTTGGGATTTTATAGGGCTTTTTGGTAGGAGTCATCATAAGGCATGATGTATACAGGTGATTCACTGTTCCTTGAAGCTTTGTATTAAGAATAGTGTTGTTTAGGTGACTGTGTTGGTCCAGATCTCATCATTCTTTGTCCACATATGTTTACCTACACTTCAGAAGTCTATCTCCTGTCCTGGTTACAAAGTTACTTAATTGATTAAGGCATTGGAAGAAGAGGAAGAACAGCATATAGATTATGGTAAAGAATAAGCTGGACCTCTTTTGCAGGCTAAGTAGATTTTTCCAATGGCATGATCTAGTTGGTACAATGAAGACATGGGCTGCACTCTTATACTTTTCTGTATATGGGGAATTCTTCTCTTCCACCTGGGGAATATCCAGATATTCCAAGTCACTCTTGGCCTTTGAAACTTCAACTAATTAACTAATTGACTCTGTGAGTCCTTACTGACTCTCTGGTTTTATCTGCTTAACTCTTTGTGTCCCTTTCAGTGAGCTTTACTGGCTTTAGTCTCACTCCACACCACTCATGTCTGTCTTTCTGCTTAACAATACTATGTTTATCTGTTCACCCTCCCACTGTCCTAGATGTCTGTTTTGCATCTTTTTCTCTCCTCATCTCCCCTAACATCTCCTTATTCATCCCCATTCTCCAATGATGACATTGCATACCTCCTTCAGTGAAACTGAAGCATTCTGGAGAAACTCTCCTCCACTTCTACTCACCAGCAACTGCACCTGCACACTTGACCTGCCTGTCTATTGTCTTAGGTGCCCTGAATGAAGTGAATCCCCGCACCTGAGCATTAGTTGCTATCTTCTCTCACTTAAGGAATTCATTTCACTCATCTGTTCATCTCCTACAGAGTCAACATTCTGTTATTTCCTCTACTTTAAAACATAACACCAGGTGGAGCCAAGATGGTGGTATAAATAGAGCAGTGGAAATACCCTCCCAAAACCAGACATATTTTTGAAAATACAACAAATACAACTCTTCCTAAAAGAGAGACCAGAAGACACAGGATAACAGACAGACTACATCTATACCTGTGAGAGCCCAACGCCTCGTGATGGGGGTAAGATACAAGCCCTGTCCCAGCGGGACCCAAGCTCCCCTCACCCCAGCTCCCAGCGGGAGGAGAGGAGTTGGAGCAGGGAGGGAGAGGGAGCCCAGGACTGCTAAACACCCAGCCCTACCCATCCGCAGCGGAGCGTAGACACATAGTGCATGCGTGGGGTACTGGAAACTAGGTAAACAGGACAGTAAGACCTGGGAGTGGGTGCCTGCAGCCTATGCCTCTGGGATAAAGAAAAGCAAATGCTTTTTGAAAGTCTTAAAGAGACAGGGAACCCGCAGCTGGATGGAAACACCCCGGGACACTTAACCCAGCAGCTGGGTATGCCAGGGAACTCTGGGTGCCCTAAGTCCCTGGGCAACAGCACAACTTGGAGGAGAAAAACAGCCTCCTGGCCATTTCCCCTCTGACTCAGCTCCGCCATATTGGAGCAGCTGCCTGAGGCAGGCCACGGCCACAGGAACCATGGAGGTAAACTCCACAGTGGCCGGGCAAGAATCAGAGGCCCTGTTTGTGCACAGCTGCCAAGCACGAGCCGCTGGAGGTCAATGTTTTCCCAGGGAAGAAAGGCCTCAAACCAGCAAGAAGGGACATTCTCCCAGCCATCAATTGTGCCAGCTCCACACAACTATCTCTATCACCATGAAAAGGCAGAAGAATTGATACAGACCAAAATCACAGTCAACCCCTGAGAAGGAGACAGACCTAACCAATCCTCCTGAAAAATAATTCAAAATAAAGGTCATAACCATGCTGACAGAGCTGCAGAGAAATACACAAGATCTAAGGGATGACATCCGGAGGGAGATAACAGAAATGCAACAATCTCTGGAAGGATTTATAAGCAGAATGGATAAGATGCAAGAGGCCATTGATGGAATAGAAACCAGAGAACAGGAACACATAGAAACTGATGCAGAGAGAGACAAAAGGATCTTAAGGAATGAAACAATATTAAGAGAAATGTGTGACCAAACCAAAAGGAATAATATCCACATTATAGAGATACAGGAAGAAGAAGAGAGAGCAAAAGGGATAGAAAGTGTCTTTGAAGAAATAATTGCTCAGAACTTCCCCCAAATGGGGGAGGAAATAGTTGCTCAGACAACAGAAATACACAGAACTCCCAAGAGAAGGGACCCAAAGAGGACAACACCAAGACACATAATAATTAAAATGGCAAAGATCAAGGACAAGGACAGAGATTTAAAGGCAGCTAGAGAGAGGAAAAGGGTCACCTACAAAGGGTAACCCATCAGGCTATCATCAGACTTCTCAACAGAAACCTTACAGGCAAGAAGACAATTGCATGATATATTTAATGCAATTAAACAAAAGGGCCTTGAAGCAAGAATACCATACCATGCATAATTATCATTTAAATATGAAGGAGGGATTAAACTATTCCAAGACAAGCAAAAGTTGAGGGAATTTGCCTCCCACAAACCAACTCTACAGGGTATTTTAGAGAGACTGTTCTAAATGGGAGCACTCCTAAGACTAAATAGATGTCACCAGAGAAAATAAAATCACAGCAAAGAAAGCAGACCAAACAAATACTAACTAAAGGCAAAAAACAAAATCAACTACCCACAAAAGCAGTTAAAGGAAACACGAAAGAGCACAGAATAAAACAACCAACATATAAAGACTGGAGGAGAAGGAATAACTAGGGAGAGAAGAAAGAATCACCAGACAGTGTTTATAAAACCTCAGTATGTGAGTTAAGTTAGACAGTAAGATACCAAAGAAGCTAACCTTGAACCTTTGGTAACCACGAATCTAAAGCCTGCAATGGCAATAAGTACATATCTTTCAGTAATCACCCTAAATGTAAATGGACTGAATGAACCAATCAAAAGACACAGAGAAATAGAATGGATGTAAAAGCAAGACCCATCTATATGCTGCTTACAAGAAACTCACCACAAACCCAAAGACAAGCACAGACTAAAAGATAAGGGATGGAAAAAGATATTTCATGCAAACAACAGGGCAAAAAAAGCAGGTGTTGCAGTTCTAGTATCAGACAAAATAGACTTCAAAAAAAAAGAAAGTAGTAAGAGATAAAGGACATTACATAATGATAAAGGGCTCAGTCCCACAGGAGGATATAACCATTATAAATATATATGCACCCAACACAGGAGCACAAGCATATGTGAAACAAATACTAACAGAACTAAAGGAGGAAATAGAATGCAATGCATTCATTTTAGGAGACTTCAACACACCACTCACTCCAAAGGATAGATCCATCAGACAGAAAATAAGTAAGGACACGGAGGCACTGAACAACACACTAGAACAGATGGACCTAATAGACATCTGTGGAGCTCTACATGCAAAAGCAGCAGGATACACTTCTTCTCAAGTGCACATGGAACATTTTCCAGAATAGACCACATACGAGGCCATGAAAAGAGCCTCAGTAAATTCCAAAATATTGAAATTCTACCAAACAACTTTTCAGACCACAGAGGTATAAAAGTAGAAATAAATGCTACAAAGAAAACAAAAAGGCTCACAAACACATGGAGGCTTAACAACATGCTCCTAAATAATCATTGGATGAACAAATTAAAATAGAGATCAAGGAATATATGGAAACAAATGACAACAACAACACAAAGCCCCAACTTCTGTGGGATGCAGAAAAAGCAGTCTTAAGAAGAAAGTATATAGCAATCCAGACATATTTAAAGAAGGAAGAACAATCTCAAATCAATAGTCTAACATCACAATTATCAAAACTGGAAAAAGAAGAACAAAGAGTCCTAAAGTCAGCAGAAGATGGGACATATGAAAGAACAGAGAAGAAATAAACAAAATTGAGAAGAATTAAACAATAGAAAAAATCAATGAAACCAAAAGCTGGTTCTTTGAGAAAATAAACAAAATAGATAACCCTCTAACCAAACTTATTAAGAGAAAAAGAGAATCAACACACATCAACAGAATCAGAACCAAGAATGGAAAAGTCATGACAGACTCCACAGAAATGCAAAGAATTTTTAAAGACTACTATGAAAACCTATATGCTAACAAGCTGGAAAACCTAGAAGAAATGGACAACTTCCTAGAAAAATACAACTTTCCAAGACTGACCAAGGAAGAAACACAAAAGTTAAACAAACCAATTACAAGCAAAGAAATTGAATCGGCAATCAAAAAACTACCCAAGAACAAAACTCCTGGGCCACATTGATTTACCTTGGAATTTTATTAGACATACAGAGAAGACATAATACCATTCTCCTTAAAGTTTAAAAAGAAATAAAAGTGGAGTGAGTACACCCAAACTCATTCTATGAAGCCAACGTCATCCTAATACCAAAACCAGGCAAAGAACCTACTGAAAAAGAAAATTACAGACCAATGTCCCTGATGAATGTAGATGCAAAAATACTCAACAAAATATTAACAAACCAAATTCAATAATATATCAAAAGAATCATACACCATGACAAAGTGGGATTTATCCCATGGATGCAAGGATGGAACAACATTCAAAAATCCACCAACATCATCCACCACATAAACAAAGAGAAGGAGAGAACCACATGATCATTTCCATAGATGCTGAAAGAGCATTCGACAAAATTCAACATCCATTCATGATAAAAATTCTAAGCAAAATGGGTATAGATGGCAAGTACCTCAACATAATAAATGCCATATATGATAAGTCCATAGCTAACATCATACTGAACAGCGAGAAGCTGAAAACTTTTCCTCTGAGATCGGGAACAAGACAGGGATGCCCACTCTCCCCAATGTTATTTAACATACTACTGGAGGTCCTAGCCATGGCAATTAGACCAAACAAAGAAATACAAGGAATCCAGATTGATAAAGAAGAAATTAAACTGTCACTATTTGCAGATGATATAATATTGTACAAAAAAACCGTAAAGACTCCACTCCAAAACAACTAGAACTGATATTGGAATACAGCAAATTTGCAGGATACAAAATTAACACACAGAAATCTGTTACTTTCCTATATACTAACAATGAACCAATAGAAAGAGAAATCAGGAAAACAATTCCATTCACAATTGCATCAAAAAGAATAAAATACCTAGGAATAAACCTAACCAAAGAAGTGAAAGACCTATATGCTGAAAACTATAAGACACTCTTAAGAGAAATTAAAGAGGACACTAATAAATGGAAACTCATCCCATGCTCTTGGCTAGGAAGAATTAATATTATCAAAATTGCCATCCTCCCCAAAGCAATATACAGATTTGATGCAATCCCTATCAAATTACCAACAGCATTCTTCAATGAACTGGAACAAATAGTTCAAAAATTCATATGGAAACACCAAAGACCCTGAATAGCCAAAGCAATCCTGAGAAAGAAGAATAAAGTGGGGGGATCTCGCTCCATAACTTCAAGCTCTACTACAAAGCCATAGTAATCAAGACAATTTGGTAATGGCACAAGAACAGAGCCACAGACCAGTGGAACAGATTAGGGACTCCACACATTAACCCAAACATATATGGTCAACTAATATATGATAAAGGAGGCATGGTCATACAATGGGGAAATGACAGCCTCTTCAACAGCTGGTGTTGGCAAAACTGGACAGCTACATGTAAGAGAATGAGACTGGATCACTGTCTAACCCCATACACAAAATTCAAATGAATCAAATACCTGAATGTAAGTCATGAAACCATAAAACTCTTAGAAAAAAACATAGACAAAAATCTCTTGGACATAAACATGAGCAATCTCTTCATGAACAAAGCTCCCCGGGCAAGGGAAACAAAAGCAAAAATGAACAAGTGGGACCATATCAAGCTGAAAAGCTTCTGTACAGCAAAGGTCACCATCAATAGAACAAAAAGTTACCCTACAGTATGGGTGAATATATTCATAAATATTAGATCCGATAAAGGGTTGACATCCAAAATATATAAAGAGCTCATGCACCTCAACAAACAAAACACAAGTAATCCAATTAAAAAATGGGCAGAGGAGCCGAACAGAGAGTTCTCCTAAGAAAAAATTCAGATGGCCAACAGACACATGAAAAGATGCTCCACATCACTTGTCATCAGAGAAATCCAAATTAAAACCACAATGAGATATCACCTCACACCAGTAAGGATCACCACCATCCAAAAGACAAACAACAACAAATGCTGGCGAGGTTGCGGAGAAAGGGGAACCCTCCTACACTGCTGGTGGTAATGCAAATTAGTTCAACCATTGTAGAAAGCAGTATGGAGGTTCCTCAAATGCTCAAAAGAGAAATTCCATTTGACCCAGGAATTCCACTTCTAGGAATTTACCCTAAGAATGCAGCAGCCCAGTTTGAAAAGACAGATGCACCCCTATGTTTATCACAGCACTATTTACAATAGCCAAGAAATGGAAGCAACCTAAGTGTCCATCAGTAGATGAATGTATAAAGAAGATGTGGTACATATACACAATGGAATATTATTCAGCCATAAGAAGAAAACAAATCCTACAATTTGCAAAACATGGATGGAGCTGGAGGGTATTATACTCAGTTGAATAAGCCAAGTGAAGAAAGACAAATACCAAATAATTTCACTTATATGTGGATTATAAGAACAAAGAAAAACTGAAGGAACAAAACAGCCGCAGAATCACAGAACCTAAGAATGGACTAACAGTTACCAAAGGGAAAGGGACTGGGGAGAATGGGAAGGTAGGGAGTGCTAAGGGCGAGGAAGAAGAATGGGGGTATTGTGATTAGCATGTATAATGTGGGGGGTGAGAGAAAGGGGAGGGCTGTGCAACAAAGAAGACAAGTAGTGATTCTACAGCATCTTATGATGCTGATGGACAGTGACTGTAATGGGATTTGTTGGGGGGCTTGGTGAAGGGGGGAGCCTAGTAAACATAATGTTCCTCATGCAATTGTAGATTAATGATAACAAAGGAAAAGATAACCATGGATTAGAAAAATAAAAATAATAATGCAGGACAGTGGCTGTAATGGGGTATGTGGTGGGTACTTGATAATGGGGACAATCTAGTAACCACAACACTGCTCATGTAAGTGTATATTAATGATACCAAAATAAAAAATTAATAAATAAAAATAACACAGGAGCGAAAAGAAGCCACTTGGTTGGAAACGTACACGAAGTTCCAAAATAAAAAAAAATAGACACCAAAGAAATCATCTTGACTCCATTTTCTTCACCTGTTGCCCCTCCAAGACTTAACAAGAACACTTCTTGAAAAAATCAGTCTATATTTACTATCTCCTGTATCTTCCATTATTCCTTAAACACATTTCAATCAAACTTTGACTCCATAATTTCACTAAAACTGCTCTTTGCAAGGACATTTATAGTCTCCATATTGTTAAATCTAAATGGTGAATTCCCACCTTAGGTCTTATCAGTAGATTTTGGTACAGTTGTTCTCCCTAAGCCCCTTTCATAAACCACCTTCTGTCTTCCAGGGCACTAAAGATTGCTGACCACCTGCTGCTGTCAGACTGTACCCACAAGCTGGTCTTATTTTCTGGCTGCTACGCTTGTCCTTCACCTCTTAATATTGGGTTACTCCAGGGCTAAGACCTTGTTTCTCTTCGTTGGTTATCCCATTAGTATTAAGTTTTAAATACCATCTACATGATGATGTTGGGGAGCAAGAAATTTCCTCTACCCCCTGAGGTTCTTTTAGCTGGTCTATGAATAAAACTGACATGAGGAAGATTAACAGGAGATAAAAAATCAAAGTATAATTACATATGCAGGAAGAAGCACAGACATTGGTTGCAAAGACAGGGAGAATGAAGTATATATGTGTCATCCTGAACCAAGGAGAAAGGGGCAGGGGGTCTGACACCACAAAGGAAAAGGGAAGTGACTCACAGGAATATGAAAGGAGTAGGTGTTTGGTAAGCAAAATACTTTATGGGACACACAGAAACAGTGGAGCACAGATGCAAGTTTTATCAAGTTTTGTCATCTTCTTTCCTTTCTACTACCCCTAATTTATATACAGCTGTCTGTGGTGATGGCTCTCCTCCTGTATCTAAATTCTTGATATGCAGTTATGGGGCTGGGAGTCAAAGTATCTTTGAATCTTTTGGGCCTTGATGGTTTTCAGCTCAAAATAATCTGCTTGCCGAAGTGCTGTATCTTGGGGTGGCCTGCCCTTGATCCCTACAATGACATTTTGAGATTTTTATTTTCAGCTCAGACCTCTCTCCCAAATCCAGACTCAGATGAACAATTGTCTATTGCTTCTCCATTCAGACATGTAATAACCATGTCAAACACAACATGTCTTGTCTCCAAATGTGTTATAGTCACTCTCTGCTCCATCTCAGTCAATGCCAGATGACTTCCAGTTACTCAGGAACAAAAATCTTGATATACTTTTGACTCCTATCATTCTCTTACATCCTACATTTAAAATTTTCTTGTATATTAATATTCTCCAAAGCTATGCCTAAACTCAAGCTCACTTGCCAAATGTTTGTAAATTAATCTTTTGTTTCCTTTAGAAAATCATACCATGTGCTACATTTTCCATTATCTGAATCTCCATAACTCCAGAGACATTGGCTTCAATTGTTCAGTAGTCATTTTAATTATTCTTGTTACCATGTGTGGGTAAAATTGTAATATTTCCAGAATCTCTCACCTGGCCTTATTACATCGCCATATTAATAGCTGTTTCCAAGGAGTAGAGAGAAGTAGTCTATCTCCATATCAATAGGTGATTATAAGAGTGAACAGGGCATATCTGAACTGCGGAGTCTGGTTGGTGTCCCTTTTTGGCAGCTGTGTCATGAGAGACAATGGGCGAACAACAGTGGACGACTACTTGTAAGCAATAAATGTGTTTCCCTCACTTATTTTTCCCTCTGACTGATTTCAGTTTCAAAGGCATTTTGCCCCAGGTTGGGAAAGTATTTTCCACTGGAGTTACATCTGGTGGTAGTTGGCAGGAACTCTGAACCCGAATACTCTCTTCATGTGTGTGACCCTTGGGTGGCATGCCCCTAGTGATGGTAGGAAAATACCCAGAACCACAATGTGGATGGTGGGGAGGCCCCAGTGGCTGCAGTGGTGGAGGGTGCTTATTCACCCAGGAGCCCCCTATCTGTGGGGTATCCAACTGGGGAGCTCCTAATGGGGAGTTGGTCTAGGGTAAAGCACCTCCCAGAGGGGTGGGGCTTTCCCCAAATTGGGGAATGGTGAAAACACTGGAAGCTGTGGAATTAGCTCTCCGTGAGATACAAGACTGTTTACAGGCCCTGAGTGGCCATGTAGCAGCCGGGATTATGGGATGCTTGTTTCATAAGATAGCGGAAAGGGTTATCAAGGAGAGAGATACACTTTGGCAAATCTTGGAGGAGCTAAGCAATGACTTGTGGTATACCTTTAAAAAAGAGAGTCACTTATTCCAGGTCGCGCTCCTGGAAGACAAGTTAGCAGCGAGGGTGGTGAATCCGCGTTGCAGGAGGCCATAGGAGGGGTAGGAAGTGTGGTGTCTTCAGGCCCAGAGATAGTAGAGGAGATGTCAGGAGAGGATGAGGGGGTGTGGCTGAGGGCAGAGCTGTTGCTGAGGCCATGACCCAAGGCACCAGACTCGCCCAAATTAAAAGCCCACCTCACTGTAATTAAAAAAAATAAAAACACAACTGCAGGCTCCTCAGCAGGAACAGCAGCGCCCTCCCAGGGAGCACTTCATGCTAAGCCGCTATACACAGGATGAGCTTGTGGACATGAGCATCCGGGATTGTCAGAAGCTGTTGGAACCTCTGTCTACATGGATTTTGCATCTCTAGGATATGGGGGTGAAAACATTGTTTTGTCGGGTTCTGAAATGGTTAGACCGGCTTCCCTGACAACTTACCCTTCCTTCTGGTAGTGGTGGCAAAGTGTCCAGCACACCTCAGGGAATCAGGCACTGCTGGGTTGATTGACAACAGCCATCAGTGCAGAATGGCCTAATCGGGGTGATTTGCCATACTTACCCATTGGCTGGAAAACGTATGCAGTGCTCCAGCAGGTGTTACAAGAGCTGGGCATGAAAAATACTATTTGTAATGTGGACACCCAGGGCCCTGATGAAGAGTTGTTCACTACAGGAATGAGAAATCTGGTGCTGCATACAGCTCTCCCATCTTTCTTTGGGTCCCTAGTAACTATCCTTGTCCCACACAAAGTGCCACTCATAAGTGAGGCTACTCATAGTTTAGCACTCAATGGGCTGAGCTGTGGGCAGTATGGCTCGTTATCACCCAGGAACCCTCCCCTACAGTTGTCTGTACTGACAGCTGGGCCATCTATCAGGGCTTAACCCTGTGGTTACAGACATGGTACCATGGCAACTGGATGGTTGGTCATCAGCCCCTTAGGGGAAAGAGTTGTGGCAAGACCTATGGGCTTCTGGTCAGAATAAGACTGTTTCCATATATCATGTGATTGGCCATTTGCCTTTGGCATCCCCAGGGAATGATGAAGCAGACACACTGACCCAGGTGCATTGGCTAGAAGGAAAGCTTATCTCTGATGTAGCCCAATGGCTGCATAAGCATTTGTTGCATGTGGGTCAAAAGACAACGTGGGCGGTAGCCCATTAGTGGGGCTTGCTGGTGACCTTTCCCGATGCCCCTTATCATGTGGCAGATAGACTATATTGAGCCTCTGCCTATATAAGAAGGATACTGGGATGCAGTGACTTGTGGGCACTCAGCTATTGGACTATTGGTTGCCATTTCTGCATGTTGTGTTGGTCAGCAAATGACCACAAGGAGCCTAGAGAATCTCTATGCAGCCTATCCTAGCCAGAGGTGATTGAGAGCAATCAAGGAACCCATTTCACTGGACAAGCGTTACAAGAATGGGTGCAGCATTTAGGAATAAAGTAGAAGTTTTATGTACCATATGACCATACCAGGGCAGGCATGATAGAGTGGTACAATGGTTTGTTGAAATCTGACCTGAAATTAGACACCAAGTCTATGGGGCTGGTCAATTCACTTATGGACAGTGCTATGGCATTTATATGAGAAGCCCCTGAAAGAAGTCTTGAGCCCTGCGGAAATGGTAACACACATTGCTGCCTCACCCATACAATGGCAATTGCAAACCAAACAGCTGTTACTGAAGCCAGGATGTGGCCAGGAGAGCAACATCCTGCTGCCAGCCCCAACTGTGTTTACCCCTAGAGACTCTGTTTAGTGGACATGGCCCTGAACATTTGGACACATAGAAGCAGTGCTAGCTGACCCTTCTGGCACCTTGGAGAAGAGGTCTGGAAGCTCTCCTCCTGTGTGTTTCTGGAGTAACACAGAGTGGCCCCTAAAGATCATGGTAGTGTAAACAAAATGTCCAGGAAGTAAGAGCATCTTCTGGGGAAGTTTTGTTTTATCTTTATGGCTAATGCATATACCCCCCATAGCCCTATATACTGACCCATCTGTAACTCCCACAGAGAGCAGGGTGAAAGTCTATTACACTAGACCAGTAAGAGATCTCATTCCTGCCACTGTTCTATCACAGAACCACTTTCTTTCATGCATCCTACCTGATGGACAAGCCTTGCCTATGCTGGTGTCTTAAAACATGTATCTTATTACCCTTAAGGTTATTTTCTTCTGCAGTCCCAGTAGCCTGGACCTGTCTTCTGGCTTTAGCTGCCACGTGATGATTGCTCTGAACTCTCTACCCATTCAGCTACACCAGGTACCTGTGGAATGCGCAAGATATGCACTTAATCTGTATAGGACTTTTAACCGAGCTGAATAATCTGGCTTGAGGATTATCATGATCTGATTGCTGTTATCTTTGTATGTTAATAGTCTGGTTACACTGCTCCAATTTTCTTGCACCAGGGCCATTTTGGAAGCTGGGGAGTGAGTCAATTGTGAGGCAAGATTTCTGGAGCAGTTAGTTCTGGTTAAAACTGCAATATTCACAGAATCTCTTGCTTGGCCTTAGTGGATCTCCATATCAATAGGTGTTTCCAAGAGGTGGAGAGAAATATTCCATCTCCACATCAGTAGGTAATTACAAGAGGTAGCCAGGGCATATCTGGCCCAGCTAGGTTGGGTGGGGTCCCTTTATGCAGCTGGTCATGAGAGAAATGGGAAAGCAAAAGTGGACAACTGCTTGTAAGCAAAAAATGGTTTCCTTCCACTTTATTTCTCCCTTTGACTGATTTTGATTTCAAAGGTAATTTGCCCCAGGCTGGGAACTTATTGCCCCCCACCAGCGTTATATGTGTTAATAATAATTATTATAAGGCAGTAAATATGACATTTCTTAAGAATACAATTGTTAAGCACTACTTCTGAGAAAAATTTTAATTCATATTTTTAATGTGAAAGAAGTGCATTATTTTTGTTTTATTAGTTTTGAAAATTCTTTGACTTTAGAAAAGAAAAATCTTTTGGTAATTTGGAAATAATAATATGGCTCTTGAAAAAAATTCCAAAACTATGATACTAAAAAGCACAGATCATTGAAGGATCGATTAATACGGCTTATACACCTAGTACCAAAAAGGTTACCAGCTTTGGAATTTTCAAGCAATCCTCATAAGCCAGATCATGATTTATTTCAATTAACTTTTCTTTGTTATGTAACTTTAGGTTCTCTGCAAAAATTAGCATAGGTGATTAGAAGATTAATAGATAGGAATTAAAAAGTAATTCACAAATACTCAAAAACTTCAGGTGTGTTTCATATACTAGAAAAATATTACTACTACATTTTATGGGGAAGGAAGCATCTGAAACTCTTCCATGCCAGGCCTCCTCCTGCTTGACTCCTAAATTCACTTCTCCCTCCTCACTCAGGAGGAGAGGTTAATCTGATAGGTTAGAAGCAGAGTCCATTTGTGGCCAGATTCTGTCACACACAGGGTCCACCTGAACTGCAGGACCCATCTCCACCCTCTCTTCTTTACCTGCCTGAATTTCGCTGGCAGGGCCCAGTCACCAGGCCAGGCTGATATTTCCTTCTCAAAATCACCATGGCTGCTTGGGTACCTGGAGGCAGCTTGGTGAGCTCTGGCCATCCTTTCTCTGAGTAGCACCCTGAAAAGCACACTGACTAGGCCTATCCTAACATTTAGGGAAAATAAGAGAGGCTGGGATTGTACGGCACTTGCAAACTGCATGATACATTCAGACTTTCTTCAATTTTGCTTCACATTACTGTGCTAGTACAATTACTGTTACAGTTTAACAGCTTTCTGAGAACATCCATAGTGTGTACACAACCCTCAGGAATCCTGCAGGGGAACAAGGCAAGTGATAGGATAGAATTCGGTGGTATCCGTACCTGCCTACAATATCATTACAGTAGCAAAACTTCACATCACAACTCTGAAATACATATTTTTGGTCATCACAATGTTAATGCCAAAGTTATTGTCAGAAACACCCTCTGCACTACTTTAGCACCTGCCATGACTTTATCAGTTTGAACTCATACCTGAGATAAATTGGAGCTATCATAATGGTTTGGTGTCATGCAGGAAATTTCTGTAAGCAGGCCCTTTACAGAGTTGACCAGACTCATTAGGTAGCTGTACACTGTTAAGGGCCTTTATCTAACCTTTTGTGGAATCTGGGCAAGGCTGATGCAATCACACTGGCTCGCTCTTCTGACATGTTACTACTGACCATGGACCCTGCAGTAAACACCACAGTAGCATTTTCTCCAGAGCTCTGGACAACTTATTCTATTCCTGCAGAGAAAACATTGGTTCCATCACAAAAGAGCAACAGCATAGCAAACATTATTGAACACATAGCTGCAAACAGTTAAAAAGAGAAATCCAGTATAATTTGGAATTATTAGAAAACTGCCTTTAAAAAAAATGTTGTAAAATAACATAACATAAAATTTTCCATCTTAATTTTTCCTTTATAAATTATACAGTTCAGTATATTCACATGGCAAAACAAATCTCGAGAACTTTTACATATTGTAAAAGTGGAAGTTAAAAAACTCTCTATCTGCCTGTTCTCCAGCCTTTGTCAATCATCTTTCTATTTTCTGTCTCTATGAATTTGATTAGTCTAGATACCACATACAAGGTTTGAATTTCCCCCAGTCTGTTGCGGTGAAGTGAGTTCCTTTGGGGATAGCTTGGGAGCTCTCTGTTCTACGTCCTGAGTCTCCCTATCTCTGGACATTTGCCCCCAGGCCTGGGGGTAGTGACAGTGCTACAGTTCCCTCTGAGTGACACCCCTGCTTTAACAGTAAGGCAGCAGCGGCCATTTTTAGTTTGCTGCCTCCGTCCTGGCAGCCTGTCTTATGAATGAGCTGGGCACTTACCCTTTGGGATTTGGTATTCTCAGTGTGCTGCACCTCAATAAAACTCTGCCCTATGAGTGGGGCTGGGCAGAAGGAGAGAGAACCTTCTTGGCCACACTTGTCTAGAATTTAGACACTGTAACACATAGCTGGGACAGTGTGTGTGTGTGTGTGTGTGTGTGAGAAATTCGAGTGTTCTGACCCTTTTAAGAAGACTCCATAATCCTCAAGTGGGAGCTGTGGGGAGTGGAAGCCCCGTGTTCTTTCAGGCCCTGCTTGCAGTGGAGTCCCTCACTTTGGGTAAGGAGGGTGCAAGACAGAGCACTTCATGGCTTCATGAAGCCACAGGCTGTCACTGATTTTACTACACTTGCTTGCATAAGTGTGTCTTTATTTGCCATGTGTCTTCAGGACATTTCCTAGACAATTTAAATGGATGCCTTATAAATAATTTTCATTACTTATGCTTGCTTCTCATAGGAGCTGATCCATGGAGCATGTAAGGTTGTCATTCTGGAAGTGGGTGTTCAGGTGTTTGAAGTTCTTTCTACATTCTGCTGAGTGTTCTTGCACATATTCAGTTAAAGAGCAATCCTGGAGTTATCTGTACTTCATACATCAGATAATTATAATTTAAGAACCAAGAAGATATGTGAAATGTATGGGAAGTAACCCTGCTTGTAGTTATAGTCTTTTATGTCTTCTTTATTATTATTTTTACCTAATTGTCTGTAGAATGATGTAAAATGTCAATTTACTAGGGCCAAGGGGATGGGTGAAGGGGAAATAACATTTATTGGGTATATAGTTTGTTTTCTGGGTGATGAAAATGCTCTGGGCCCAGATAGGTGTCACAGTTGCATATCATTGTGAATGTATGAAATACCACTGAACTGTACACTTTATAATGGTTCAAAAGTTGGATTTTATGTTATATGACTTTTAGCTTAATGGTAAAAACACAAATGGCTCTCCAGATATGGCCATAGTTTTAGCCCTTTGTTTGTACCATAGGTTTATTTCCTACATATTTAATTTCTGCATATTTAAGAGGAAATTATGTTGTTATTATCATTTACATTCAAAACATGTCACATTTAAAATATATTAACCTACATGAAGACTAAAATCGTTGTGGAAACTTTTTTATTCATTTAAATGATGATAGTGCAAATTACATATTAGTATTGTAGCAGCTGTTTTTCATGCTTTACAATGTTAACACACTCATCTTTGCAGCAACCTCATATGGTGCACAGTACGGTTAGTTTATGTGCATTTCACTTGTGGGGAAGCTGGGGCCTAGGGCAGTGAGCTGACTAGCCTTAGGCCCATACATCTGTATTGGGGTTCAGGGACTTGCATCCAGGCTTTCTGGGTCCAGACTTCAAGCTCTTAACCACCATGCTGTGGTGACTCCCTTTACTGGGTTACAATTACTTACAAAATGCAACATTTACATTCCCATTTTTGTACCCATATCTTAATTGAAATACTATCACAAAGATGTAATTAAAAGTATGTAGAAGTATTTTCATCCTATTTATTACTGTATAAAATGGCCCTTAAATGTAGGGGCTCAGAGCAATGATACTCATTTGATTTTTCTCTCTCATGGTTCTGGGTGTTGGCTGGGTGCAGTGAGGTACTTCTTAGACTTGTTTTCCCAGGTGGTTACAGCCATATCGTGGTTGGGACATATTGGGAATTCATCAGAAGGACATATCTGGTGATTGGCAGGAGAAAACTCAAACTTCTAGAGGCTGGAACAACTGGCACTCCTTAGGCATGTCTGTGTATCTCTCCTCCAATGGTCTGTTTACCCTGGACACTTTGGGTATGGTGCAGGGCTCCATGGTGAGCAGGGAGACCACTCCCTGAGAGAGAATGACAGAAAGAACCAGAGACACCCACAGAGACAGAGAGAAAGAGGTGCTTCATCCTGGAACTGAGCCTTGGAATTTAAGCTGCAGCACTTATACCACATTCTTTTTGTGAGAGTGCAACAAGTCTTACTAAACTTCAAGAAGGGGGAATTATTTGATGGGAGGTTATCAAAGTATTTTAGTCATCACACAAAGCCATCACATATACAAGCTTTAGAAGGAAACCACGAGAAGTCCCTCAGCTATTGTAAAATTCATTAACTATTGACATTAAAACCACAGTAAAATTTTGCATAAGGGAAGGTTTTTTAAGCTACTGACATAATAAATACATGTAATATATTTATTTACATTATTTTGAATATGAAATCGGTATCCTCAAAAAAGGCCTCAATTTGTAGAATACCAGATTTCTGGTCAGTTCGTGTTTGAAATGAAACTAATGTTGATAACATGATATCAAAATCTTAGAACTTGATGTCTTGAATCCATGTTTATTTCACTAGTTATTTTTTTATAAACCACATTATTAATAAAAAAAACCTATTGCAAAAGTTCAAATAATGAAGTATATGAAATAAAATGTTAAAATCTCATCATTGGAAATTCCATGTATGCTTCCAGATCTTTTCTTCTATGGTCATATAAATTCACATATACATATTTATTTCTATTTCCAAATAAAAGAGCGCCATGACTATAATTTCTGGAACTTGTTTGTAATAATGTGACATGGAGAGCATGCAACAATTTGCTTATAATCTTTTTTTCCTAATGGCTATATAATTTATACATATGTTTGACATAAGTGTGTTCCCTGAAAGCCATGTAATGCTAGTGGGAACATTCTGAATATAATCATGAACACGTGCAAGTATTTCTATGTGACAGATTCCTGGATGTAGAATTGCAATGTCAAATGGTATGTTTAAATTTCATTTAAAAGGGCTTTTCCACATTATACTTCCTCAAAAAGAGTTTGTACCATATATTTGCTTGGCAAGTCATCTGTAGAAAAATTATTTATTTACTTACATTCCATTTCCCAAAGCACCAATGACATTTGTCATCATTTATATGTGATATTAGCCATTTTGCTTATGTGAATATCCTGTTCATGTCCTTCACCTATTTTCATATTGGGTTGCTTGACTTTTTATAAAAAATTTGAAGTAGTTTTTGTAAGATAAATTCTAGCTGAAATAAGCAGGTGAAGAGAGGTAACAAAGGGCCAGGTAGTTTATTTGAACGCAATTCCTGGGCAAGGTTTCTCAGTCTACAGAAACTCGCTTGTAAATAGACAGGCAGTGAGTTTTTAAAGAAGTAGGGGGAGGAAGAGCTTAGATTTACAGCAGGCCCAAGGACTGGCTAGCCCAAGGCACATTTTTCAGGTTGGGAGAGGCAGCAGCTGGGGACTTTGGCACGTCATCAGTGTCTGACGTGCACACCCCTCCCCCCAGTACCTTCAACCTTACAGTTTTCACTATGCAATGAATAATAATCCCTCTCCTGTTATGTGTGCTGCAATGTAGATTTGAGGAAAATTATTTGTGTGTATATGCATGATTAAACAATATCAATTATGGTGCTGTATAAGTTATGGGATGTTTAAAAAATGTCAGTTATTGAGGATTTGTACAGAAAATCCTGCGGTAAATTTCTCCTAAGGTTCCCCAAGAATCCAAGTTTTAAATTAAAAAAAAATAAATTCATGCCTTAGCATAGGGAATGTTTGTTGTAAGACTTGGATTGTGTCTTATTGACCAGCAGGGAGGTGTGCTTCTCCTGACCTGGAACACTTTGATCATAAAGTGAGTCCCTCTTGTGTAGTTTTTAGGAGGATCTTTAGATTCCTTTCATTTGACAATACTCCATAAAATTAACAACATTTTCATATTCTTCTTATTGTTATTGATTATGTCAGTTATAATGTGCCTAGGTTTAAATAAAATAATTATTATTTTCTGTCATGACAAAGGACTTAATGTTTACACATAAGAGCTGTGGGAGGAATGGAGCCTTGGGCTCCTGAGAAAAGAGACAAAAGCATGAGACAGGCTCCCCTGAGTATGGTGAAATAGAACCATAGGCATTATTTCAAACTTCAACAAACACATTGAATTTTACACCATATCTGTAAGCAGATAAACAGTACTACATGTTGTTTTAAAAGAAGCAGGCATATTTCTATTCATGAACATTTGAAAATAATGAAAATTCATGAAGTCCCTTTAATGTGCAGGTTTAATAATCTATGTTTGAGGCCTTTCATCCATTATCTAAGGCTGAATGTGAGAGTGAAAGCAACCAAGTGAATATTATTAAAGATCATGAGGAAAAGAAAATTAGGTCATGAAATCAAAGACTTTCACATAGCTTAATTGAATAATAGGAAGCTATGGGGTAAATGGAAGTTTTCAAGCAGAATTTCCCACCTGGCCTTGATAGTAGTATGCATATAAGGACCTATTTGCACATCAATGTAATGTTTGCCACTCCACTGTGGTCCCTCTTGGCTGGCCTGGAGCAAGGGATGGAGAGAAAATTGCCATTCTATTCTCCTGGGGTGTAATTGGTCAGATGCCCATCAGTCAGTCACCAGACACCCACCCATGGAGTTCCTCCCTGAAGAAGCAGGGCTATGCGGAGCACACAACCTGGTTACAGGGATGGGGGAACTAGCTTGCTAATGGGGCCCGAGATGGAGGATTTGGGGGAGTTTTGTGAGAGAGACTGAGCCATGACAAATAAAAACTCTATCCCCTTTCCCTGGATTTCTTCATTATCAGCAGGTTCATAAAGAACTTGCCCAGGGTGGGGGACTACCTTCCTCCTGGAGCCACAGAAGAAGGTTGCAGTTGTTATATTTCTAATTCTACAAACATTCCTCTGGAAATTGATTTAAACTAGATGAAGGCAAATAGCTTGCCATGTTTTTAGGTAAGGAGTGTTGCTGAGGACAGATGCACAATAAAAATGATCAATTAGATAAAGTTCTGCACCAAAAGGAAATTAAAATATTCTGAATTTTTGCACAATAATGCTTTCATTGTGAATAAGGCTTTTGTGTCCATATGCATGGCAGGAAACACAGTTAAGGTCACTTTTGTTGGTATACCTTTCAAATTAGAAAAATAGTTTTATTTTATGCCAATTTTTTCTCTTTAGCATGACATATTTCTAACTCTTAAAAAAGTAGCAAATCCCTTGAAAACAAATTTGAACTGATAAGGTAAATTGTGAAAAGTCGTTTTATCGCAGGAGGAAGGGAACCTTACATTGCAGCTTCTTGCTGGAATAAACTGGAGGAGGCCCATCTGTGAGTCACCCCAGCTTCTGGCCTCAGAAAGAACTACTCCTTTTTGTGCTTCATTCCTATTTTAGCAAACTTCTGGCAACAAAACAGACAACATTTTGTGATGACAAATAGAGCAGTGGCCACACAGGCCAGCAGGAACCCAATCACATCCAGGGAGTGGTATTGGAACCAGGCGAGGTCATGGGAGGCTGGCCGCAGGTGCCTGGCTCCTTTGTGGCGCATGACAAACTCGATCCAGAAGACCGCTCGGTCGAGAGGTTTCATTGGCTGGTCATGATGAATTCTTGATAATTTCATAGCATTCTCTTTATATCTGCAGGGGAAATACAAAAATAGCAACATGGAAAGGAACTTAATTTGCCTAAGCATATCATCCCCATGGAAGGTTTTTGAAAAGTGTCTTATGAATGATTCAAAATAAGTGTTTTAAAATTACAGAAGTAGTACATTTTTAAATTGGGTTTGGCTTTCAAATTGGAATTTTCTGATTGACAATTAAAAAGTGAAGACAAAATTAAGATGGGATCGTTTAATCTTTTCTAGCAGAGGTAATGGTGAATGAGATGGTGAAAGTGCACTGTTATGATGGTCCTCATGGAGCATTTAACATGAATTGTGTTTTGATGGGTGAAGTGATTCTTCACCAATCCCTGTGCTTCCACTCTTCTCTTCTACCCCTTCTCCTTATTTTCCTTCCTGTAGACAGTAGGCTCTTTGAAATAGACATCAGATTATGATGCTCTTTGCTAAAGTTTCCATCTGACCTTTCATCACACTTAGAATAAATTCCAAATCTGTTCTTGGCCTACAGGACCTTACATGGGCAGACTCTGGCAACCTCTTCTCCTATCCTTTGGTTCACGCACACTCTCCTCTGGATTTTTTGGCCTTCTCACTATGCCACTCTGTGATGGCAAACCTACGCTTTCCTCTATTTGTGAATGCTTGTGGTCTATTTTTTTCTACTTGATTCTAGAGTTTTTAAAATGCATTCTTTTTTATATAATAAACATGTAAGTATGAAATACATAAGAAAAATGTACATAAGCCTAATTGCTCAAAATTTCAGAATTGATTAGAAAATAATTGTGAAGTGAATATACTAATGTTCCCATTATTCAGATATTGAAATAGGATGTCACAAGCTACCCAGAAGCACCCTGCTTTCCTTGATCCTTTTAATCACTACTATCTCCCCTGAATTAATGGGTGTCCTAAATTTTAGCACCATAAATTAGTTTCTTTTATTTATATTTTGGAATCATATAATAGTATTTATTTCCTTTTGTCTTTTGTGTGTTACCTGTTGGTTAATTCCATTGCTGTATAGTATTCCTTTGCCTGGCCATACGACCAATAATCTCTTGACTTAATGAACAACAGACATTTGTGGTAACAATTTTTTGGCCATTTTTACTAATTATTATTACTATACTAATTATTAATAAAAATATTACATACATTTTTTATTTACATTTTTTTACCGTTCTGTGTATGTATCTAGAAGTAGAGATGCTGAGAAAAAAGGCATCTTTATGATTACGATTTATTTATTAAACCTGAATGATGTAAGAGTATATTAATTTCTAAAATTTAGAGACGGCTTCGCTGTCTTTCTTTTTGATGATTTCAAAGTGAATTCTAGTAAGGTGGGCAATATATTCTTTCTGATTTGTATATTTCAAATTACTGAGTCTTGGTGTATGAACCAGCATATGGTCAATTCCAGTATCTCTTCCAATCTGGAAAAGTGTGTATTCTCTTTTGTTTTATCTATTTCTATGCCTATATACATCTCAAAGAGTTTACATTTTTAAATTGTGTTCTTCAAAACTTTCAGGTACTTATCCATTATTTTGTCATTTTTTCTATGTTTTTAAGGAAGGTGTTTAGATACTATTATAATTATACATTCATATACTAGTTTTTTCTTTTCTCAACTTTTGCTTTATATGGGGTTTTATTAGTAGATGTTACCAATGATAAATTACATTGCTTTGAAATATTTATCTATTTATTATCAAGAAAGATTTATTTTTATTTTTAGTAGTGCTTCTGCACTATTATGTCTGATATTATTATAGGTTGAACATCTTTCTATGTTTACTGGCTGAAATAGATCTTTTCCTAACTTTGTACTTATCATCTTCTACACTTCTATTTAAGCATATATTATAAACAGTATATACACCTTTTAAAATTGTATCTGACAATTTTAAATTCTCTTTAAATGATTTAGCCTGTTTAGATTCTATGTAAGTACTGACATATTTACATTTTCATTTACCAGTTTATTCTGTTTCTTTTTTATTTGTACACCTTCTTTGTATTTCTTTTCTATTATTTCTTGCCTATTTAAAAGTATTTTTATCTTCAATTATTTCATCATTTTCTTGATAATATACATTTTTTGAGTATTTCTTAAGTGTTAACTTCTAATACAATAAATGCTGATAGCAGTAATAAATGCTGAATTGAAGGTTGTCATGCTAGGCACTGCAGATTCTACCACCTTATTTTCCCATAATATAGAAGAGTTTACTACACATATTATCATATTTTAAAACTTTGATGCTTCAAAGGACACAATCAAGAAATTCAGAAACCAAACTATCCAGAATGAGGGAAAATATTAATAAATCATATATCTGATAAAATACTTGTATCCATAGTACACAAATAATTAACTTTATTCAAAAATAAGACCACCAAATTCAAAACTTGTCCAAGTATTGGAATAGACCTTTCTCTAAAGAGAATATATGAATGGCCAATAAGCAGATGAAAAGATGTTCAATATCCTTTGCTATAAGGGAGATGCAAATCAAGAACACAAGGAGAGACCACTCAACCCACTAGAATGGTCATAATAATAATAATAATAATAAAATAATAAAATAGATGATAACAAGTGTTGACAAAGTATGGATCTCTCATACAAAGCTGATGGGAATGTGAAATGGCACAACTTATTTTGACATCCTTTTGGCAGTTCCTCAAAGAGTTATCAAATATGACCTAGCAATTCTACTCATAGATATCCAGCCAAAAGAAATAAAACACATATGTTCACACAAAAATGCATATAACAATGTTCATAATAGCCACATGGTGAAACAGTCAAAATGTTCATGAACTGATAAATGGATAAATAAATGTAGCATACTCATACCCTAGAATATTATTCAGCAATACAGAACTACCACATGGGTGAAACTGTGAAACAACGTAAGTGAAAAGAAGCAGTTGCAAAATACCATATATTTTTGTTTCCATTTGTATGAAATGTTCAGAATACGGTAATTTATAACTGTTAGAAAGTATAGTAATGGTTGGCTAAGACTGGAAGAATGGAGAGTGACTTCTAAGGAACATGAGATATCTTTTTGGACTGATGAAAATGTCCCAAATTTAGATTATGATGATGGTTTTACAACTTTGTAACACACAACATATGTCATACATAAACATGGAGTTTTATGGTATGTAAATTACATATCACTATAAAATACATTAAAATAATGATAAAAGTTACTCAGCAAAAAAGATTTATAATTTCATAAAGTTTTGGTATTGAATTGGAACATTTTATATAACTTCAAGTTCTTCATTTTTTCATTCTGGATTCTATATTTTTAAAAATGTTTCTTTTTACAATTACATGTATAACTTCTGCATTTGTTTATGTAGAAAATTGTTGTACACATTGGGTACTCATTAAATCATGGGCTTAACATGCAACTTTGAAATAAATGTCTTGTTGAAAATAAAAGCAGATTTAAGATGGGTGAAATCATGTTGAAAGTTTCAAAATTCGCCTCTTAAATATGAGATGAAACTCATGCTCACTCTTGACAAAATAACCTGGCTATATATATTATGTATTTTTAAAAATTGTGATACTCACAAAGGGTCATCAATGACTCTCTTCAATGCATGGAGCAAATCTGTACTAGACAGTGTACCCAAATCCAGTCTGACAGCTGCTCCTTTGACCTCCAAGTGAGCGATGTTATCAGGTTGATCTCCAAACAAAGGAATACCCACCATCGGGATCCCATGATAGATTGCCTCATAGATGCCATTGGCTCCACCATGAGTTATGAAGGCTTTAGTCTTTGGATGACCTAGGATTAGGTGAATTTCAGCAAATCATTAATTATGAATCTTATAAATAAAATGAGACTTGGACAATAGAAGGCACTGAAAGAGACAGTGTGTTCTAGATCATAGGTTTTTATACAGAGTAAAGTGCATTAAAATGTTTTTCAGATCTCAGAACAAGAAGCATGAAAGTCTACTGGAGGATAATTGAAGATTTGTGTGGTACTTGTGACTTAAAAATGAATAAAAGATTGCAGTGGACAAATTCAAAGAGAACATTTCAGATATAAGAAATGTGCAGGGAAAAAAGAAGATGGCATATTTGGAAATATTCTCTTAAAGAAATAGTGAAGCCACTGAGTCTGACATACAGGGTATCAAAGCAGCTGGGAAAGTGAGAGTGATGGCTCTGGAATCAGAGGAAGGAAAAGTTGCACTTTAATCTGAAATGTTACTTCTTCATGAAGATTATAGATATTTTCCTATAGGAAATGGAGAATCAAGAATAGTAAAGGAGGCTTTTATTTTTCATGACCCTAAATTTCCACATAGAAGGGGAAAGGATAGCCATAATGTGGGAGAACTAGGAGTCAGGGCAAAGATCCAAGTAACTATTGAAAAGTTCTCTGATCCTATCCAGACTTATCAAGAAACAGAGTCCACACACATAAACAGAATCAGAAATGAGAAAGGAAAAATCACTACAGACACCACAGAAATACAAAGAATTATGAGAGAATACTATGAAAATTATATGCTAAAAAAACTGGATAACCTAGAAGAAATAGAAAACTTTCTAGAAAAATACAACCTTCCAAGGCTGACCCAGGAAGAAACAGAAAATCTGAATAGGCCAACTACCAGCAAGGGAATTAAATTAGTAATCAAAAACCTACATAAGAAAAAAAAAACCCTGTACCAGATGGTTTCACTGCTGAATTTTATCAAAATTTAGTGAAGACCTAATACCCAGCCTCCTTAAAGTTTTCCAAAAAGTAGAAGAGGTGGTTATACTCTCAAACTCATTCTACGAGGCCAGCATCACTCTAATACCAAAATCAGGCAAAGATACCACACTCAAAAAAGAAAATTATAGACCAAAATCCCTGATGAACATAGATGTAAAAATACTGAGCAAAATATTAGCAAACTGAATTCAAAAATATATCAAAAAGTTCATCCATCATTATCAACTGGATTTATTCCAGGGAGAGAAGGATGGCACAGCATTCAAAAATACATCAACATCATCCACCACATCAACAAAAAGAAGGATACAAACCACATGATCATCTCCATAGATGCTGAAAAAGCATTTGTCAAAATTTAACATTCATTCATGATAAAAACTCTCAACAAAATGGGTATAGAGGGCAAGTACCTCAACATAATAAAGGCCATATATGACAAACCCACAGCCAACATTATACTTAGCAGTGAGAAGCTGAAAGCTTTTCCCTTAAGATCGGGAATAAGACAAGAATGCCCACTCTCCCCACTTTTATTCAATATAGTTCTGGAGGTCCTAGCCATGGTAAACAGACAACACACAGAAATAAAAGGCATCCAGATTGGCAAGGAAGAAGTTAAACTGTCCGTTTGCAGATGACATGATAATGTACATAAAAATCCTAAAGACTCCATCCAAAGCTACTAGAACTAATATCAAATTCAAAAACGTTGTGGGATACAAAATTAATACACAGAAATCTGTTGCATTCCTATACACTAACAATGAGCTAGCAGAAAGAGAAATCAGGAAAACAATTTCATTCACAGTTGCATCAAAAAGAATAAACTACCTAGGAATAAACCTAACCAAGAAAGTGAAAGAACTATACTCTGAAAACTGCAAGACGGTCATTAGATAAAGAACATAACCAATAAATGGAAACACATCCTGTGCTCATGGATAGGAAGAATTAATATTGTCAAAATGGCCATCCTGTCTAAAGCAATCAACAGATTCAATCATCATACCAATAGCATTCTTCAATGAACTGGATCAAATAGTTCTAAAATTCATATAGGACCACAAAAGACCCCAAACAGCCAAAGTAATCCTGAGAAGGAACAATAAAGGGGGGGGAGATTACGCGCCCAGACCTCAAGCTACTAAACCTACAGTGATCAAGACAATTTGGTACTGGCATAAGAACAGACCCAGAGACCAAAAGAACAGACTATAGAGCCCAGATATAAATCCAAGCATATATGGTAAATTAATAAATGATTCAGGTCCGTGGATATACAATGGGGAAAATGACAGCCTCTTCAACAAGCTGATTTTGGCGAAACTGGACAGCTATATGCAAGAGAATGAAACTGGATTATTGTCTAACCCTGTACAAGAAAGTAAACTCAAAATGGATCAAAGACCTGAATGTAAGTCATGAAACCATGAAACTCTTAGAAGAAAATATAGGCAAAAATGTCTTGAATATTAACATGAGCAACTTTTTCCTGAACGCATCTCCTCAGGCAAGGAAACAAAATAAAAATGAACAAATGGGACTACATAATGCTAAAATGCTTCTGTACAGCAAAGGATACTATCAGCAGAACGAAAAGGCATGCTACAGTATGGGACAATATATTTGTAAATGACATATCCAGCAAGAGGTTAACATCCAAAATATATAAAGAATGCACATGCCTCAACATCCAAAGAGCAAATAACCCTATTAAAAAATGGGCAGAGTTGCTGAACAGACAGTTCTCCAAAGAAGAATTTCAGATGGCCAACAGGCACATGAAAAGATGCTCCACATCACTAATTATCAGGGAAATCCAAATTAAAACCACAATGAGATATTACCTCACACCAGTTAGGATTCCCAACATCGAAAAGAATAGGAACCGCAAATGCTGATGAGGATGTGGAGAAAGCGGAACCCTCCTACACTGCTAGTGGCAATGTAAACCAATTCAAACATTGTGGAAAGCGGTATGGAGGTTCCTCAAAAAACTAAAAGTAGAAATATCATTTGACCCAGGAATTCCACTCCTAGGAATTTACCCTAAGAATGCAGTTTCCCAGTTTCCAAAAGACATATGCACCTGTATGTTTATCGGAGCACCGTTTACAATAGCCAAGAAATAGAATCAACCTAAGTGCCAATCAGTAGGTGAATGGATAAAGAAGATGTGATATATGTACATGATGGAGTATTATTCAGCAATAAGAAGAAAACAAATCCTACCATTTGCAACAACATGAATAGAGCTAGAGGGTATTATGCTCAGTGAAATAAGCCAGGAGGAGAAAGACAAGTACCAAATGATTTCATTCATCTGTGGAGCATAAGAACAAAGCTAAAACTGAAGGAGCAATACAGCAGCAGACTGAAAGAACTCCAGAATGGAATGACAGTTGCCAAAGAGAAAGGCACTGGGGGTTGGGAGGGAAGGGAGGGAGAAGGGAAATAAGGCGCATGATGATTAGCACACATAATGTTTGGGTGGGCATGGGGAAGGCACTATAGCACAGACAAGACAAGTAGTGACTCCATAGCATCTTACTACACTGATGGATAGTGACTGTAATGGGGTATGTGGTGGGGACTTGATAATGGGGGAAATCTTGTAACCACAGTCTTGCTCATGTAATTGTATATTAATGATACCAAAATAAATGAAATAAATAAATTCTCTGTGAGAAATAATTACACTTGAAATAAAGGTACTGTGTTTCTGGCCATAAGGAGACAGTATAATTAATGAGACTGTATAATAAATGACAACTGTTATAGCTTATCCTTTTCCCCCTAGGACTGCAAAACAAATATATGGAAGTTAAGTTTTGTTTTTGAGTTTTTCAATAATTAATGCCCAGTAAATTTGTTCCCTGGTGAACTATTATCACTGGGTGAAGTTACTCTCATTTCAGAGTTTGTTTTCAATTCTTACCAAGTACATCATTCTGGGGGATCCACTTATACAGCCGAGTATTCTGCCCTAAGGTATCTGGTGTTTTGCCATCAAATCTCCACAGAACCTGTTCAAGTAAAGAAAATAACCATATTCTATGAGGAAAACATAGAAGGTATAGCATGTGAAAATTCTAAGGAAATTAAGAGATAACCTAGTTAAATACCTTTCATAGATACATAAGTGATAAGGACAAGTGATGTTAAAAATGAGAACTATAAAATACTGGTATAATAGGAATACCCACAATTTGCATTCTTATTTTGTATTCAGTCAGGTTATGAATGCAATCATGATGTTTCACACACAGAGGTTAGGCAACTGAGATTATCAATGAGAAATCAAAGCATTTAAGACATTTTTAGGTAGTCATTATAATTGTAGTGCAAAAAAGAAGTAAGTCATTATCTATACATGTATTTTATCTTTTTATTTTAATTGATTTTATCTTTCAATGTAACAATACTTTTTAGTGTAACACACAGAAAAGAGTTTACTTATATCCATTTATACCATAAGTTATTTTATTAGTTTTACATTTCTTAATTTACAAAAAGACTAATTTATGGAATCTGCTTCTTCTGAGAAATAAACAATTCTGTTTATTAATAATTTGTTAACATAGATAATTTCTCCATAGTGAGTGCATCTAACTTCTTCTTGATAATTGTTAGGCACTATTTGCAAGAAAAATTTATAAAGGTGGTTATTTACATGAATCCAGAGTATCATTACTATTTCTAGGTGTGGAAATTATGCAAATGGAGAGATTAATAGAGCCTGTCAGTACTTCATATACAACAATACAACGGTTGCAAAAAATCCAAAGTTGTGGTGATGGTAAAGTTCATTCAACTGACTGTTCACACTTCAGTCATGTACTACAAAGCACTGACAATGCTGATGAATCTGGAACCTAAATCCAAGTAATTTCCATGCCCTGCACCAAAATAGATTCTATCTGTGGAGTTCCCCAGTGATCCTCATAAACTGATTTATAATTTACAGTCGTAATACATATTTGCTATATGAATGTTCAAGTAACTTCATATTCTCAGCAGAAAATTAGCACAGGTGATAAGGAAAAGCTGTTTCAGTTAGGATAATAAAAAATAGGTCACAAATACCCCAGTAGAGCAGGTATAGCCTATACATCAGAAAACAATATACTACTGTGTTTTATGGAGAGTGGACATCTGAAACTTTCCCTTGTTAAGCTTGCTTCTGGTTGACTCCATCATATATTCTCTTATTCCTCAAATGGAGGAGTTGTTATTCTGATAGGTTAAAAGCAGAGTCCTTTCCAGGGCCACATGTTATTAAGCATCAGGTCACCTTGAGGGTGGACCTACTTCCCTCCTCATTTACTTTCTCCCTTCCCTCTGTATAGGGCCGAGTCCATCAGGGCATGTCAGTTTTCCTCTCCTGAATCAGAGTGGCTGGATGGTTCCCTAATGCAGCTTGGTGAGCCCTGGTCATCCTTTCCTGAATAGAACCCTGAAAAGCACACTAAATAGGCCTATTTCAAAATTTAGGGAAAATAAGAGAGGCCGGGATGACCTGGCAAACCTAAACTGCATGATGCCTTTCAGACTTTATCATTTTGTGCTTAATGTCACTGCTAAGATTTAACATCTTTCTGGGTACTTCTGTAGTGGGTACGCAACCCTCAGGAATCCTGAAGGGAAAAGAGACAAATGATAGGATAGAATTTGGTAGTATCTGTACCTGCCTACAATACTTTTATAGAAGCAAAACTTCACACTGCAACTCTGAAATATGTAATTTTGGGGATCATAATGCTAATGCCAATGCTATTGTCAAAAACACCCTCAAGACTACTTTGGCGCCTGTCATGAATATATCAGTTTGACCTCATACCTGACATGAACTGGAGCTATCATAAGGTTGAGGTGGCATGCAGGAAATTTCTGTAAGGAGGCCCTTTACAGAGTTGAACAGACTCATTAGTAGTTGCACACTATTAAGGCCCATTACTAACCTTTTGTGGAATCTGGGCAAGGGCTGACGCAATCACATTGGCTCGCTCTTCTGACATGTTACTGACCATTGACCCCAGAGTAAACAGCACAATACCGTTTTCCCCTGAGCTCTGGACAAACTGTTCCATTTCCTGCAGAAAAAGCATTGGTTCCATCACAGAAGAGCAACGGCATAGCAAACACTATTGAAAGGACGGCTAGAAACAACTAAAGAGAGAAACCCAGTGTAATCAGGAATTTTTGGAGAGGTACCTGCTTTTTTAAAATTCTGGTAGAAAAACAAGGACATAACACTTACCTTGCTAACTATTCCTAAGTATACGGTTCAGTAATGTGTGCATTGACATTGTTGGGGAATCAATGTACAAACCTTTTACATCTTGCTAAACTAGGACTGTATATCATTATATAAAAATCTCCCATTTTCCCCTTCACCATCCCTGGCAACCATCATTCTAGTCTCTGTTTTTATGAATTTGTGCGGTGTGGATACCTCCTATAAGTGGAAACATGCAGATTTGTCTTTTTTGTGAGTGGCGCATTCCCCTCAGCATGATGTTCTCAAGCTTTTCCATGTGGAACCATGGAATTTCCTTCTACTTTATGGCTGAGCAAAATCCCATTGTGTGTAAATACCACATTTTGTTTATTGAACCATCTGTCAATTGACACCTGGGTTGCTTCTACATTTTGGCTCGTGTGAATAGTGCTGCTATAAAATGGGTGTGCAAATATCTTATTGATATCCTGATTTTAATTATTTCAGGTGTATACCAAGATATGGAATTCCTGGGCTGAATGGTAATTCTAGTTTTAATTTTTTTGAGGAAGCTCACTTATGTTTTCAGTACTGTATTTTTTTTAAATGGATCTAACCCTTCAATTCCTTTGAAAAGATGTATGCAATATGAGGTTGATTTCCACTATTATATATACTTTTTCAAGAGTGTATGTGCATGTATAAGTAAGAATGAATTAGAGGCAGCACACAGTACTGGGAAGTTTATATTATTAGACAGTATTATACCAAGACTATTCATTTATACTACTACTAATTACTACTATAGATTGTTGGGAGGAGGCCATGAAGCAGAATCTTGTTTATTCCAGGCAGGTTTTCTGGTTAATTACTTTAGTTTGGCCATTAGTATTTTATTTCCCTATGAGCACTAAGCATTGTGATTGGGATGACTTAATACAGTTTTCTTTCAGTTATATAATTCAAATCTACACTTCATAAGAATTTCCCAAACACTCCCTCTAAATCATTTAATAGCTAGAGGTTGAGAATTATTGATAGTAAGGAGTCCGGTATAGTTTTCCAATTTCCACAAAATAGCCTAAACGTCCTACTTATAATACAATTACGTGTGTGTGTATGTGTGTGTGTATTTCCTTTGTTAAATATGACTTCTTTTATGGTGAAATCATATTGTAAAATTGATGGTCTATAAGAATGTGTTATTCACTGCACAATGCTTCACACTGCATCTCTTCAATATATATATTTTTGTGAACCACAATGTTAATACCAGAGTTATTGTCAGTCATAAACATCTTGTCTACCATGTTAGCACCTGCTATGCATGTTTTAGTTGGAGATCACACCTGAGATAAATTGGAGCTATCGTAATGGTTGAGGTGTCAGGCAGGAAGTTTCTGTCAAAAGTTAAAGACAAGGAGAAAATCTTGAAAATAGGAAAAGAAAAACAACTTGGTATATACAAAGTAACCACCATAAAACTATCAGAAGATTTTTCAGCAGAAACTTTTCAGCCTAAATGAGACTGGCATGATAGATTCGATAGACTAGAAGAAGAAAATTGCCAATGAAGAATGCTCTGCCCACAAACATTCTTTCATAATTGAAAGTGAAAGAAAGGGACTCCAGATAAGCAGAAGCTGAAGAAGTTTACCCACACAGTCTCACAAGAAATGTTAAATGTAGTTCTTCAAGCTGAAATGAAAATATATTAGTTAATAACAGGAAAATTATGAAAGTGTCAACCTCACTGGTAAAGTAAATATATAGTTAAATTCAAAAAAATGTAATGGTAGTGGGTAAATCATTCATAACTCTACGATTAAGGTTAAAAGACAAAAATATTATAAAATCACTACAATAAACTTTTAATGGATATGAGTTAAAGCATAAATTTTAACAAAAACATAAACGTGTGTGGAGTAGAGTAAAAATGTAGAGTTTTAGTATGCCTTTGAAATTAGTCATTATTGGCTTAAAATATTTTTTATATTTTTATAGATAAAAGATGTTTTATGTAAGCCTCATGACAACAATAGGGCAAGAAACTATACTAGATACACAAAAGATAAAGAAAAAGGAACTTAAGTATTCCACTACAAAAATCATCAAATCACTAAGGAAGAGAGCAAGAGAAGAAGGAAAAAAGAAATTATAAAACAGCAGGAAAAGACTGAGCAAAATGACAATAGTAAGTACATACCTATCAATAATTACTTTAAATGTAAATGGACTAAACTATCTAATCAAAATACATAGAATGACTGAATGACTAAAAATCATGGTCCCAATTATGTGCTGCCTCATTTCAGTGCTGACACACACAGACTGAAAGTGAAGGAAAGGGAAAATGTATTTCACTAAAATGGAAGCCAAAAGAAATTAAGACTAACAATACTTACATCAGTGTGAGAATGGTCACAAAAGACAAAGGAATTCATATATAATGATAAGAGGGTCAATCTAACAAGAGGTATTACATTTGTAAATATTTAAATACCTAAAACAGGCAAACCTAAATATAAAGCAAATAGTAACAGACCTGCAGAGAGATAGACAGCAATACCATCATGGTAGGAGACTTAATACTCCACTTTCAACAAAAGGTAGATCATCCAGACATAAAATCAATATGGAAGCATTAGTCTTTAGCTACATTAGAGCAGAAGGACTTGACAGATATTTACAGACCATTCTATCTAACCATAGCAGAATACCCATCCTCCTCAAGCACACATGGAACATTCTCAAGGATAGAGCATAAGTTAGTTGACAAGTCTTAATAAATTTTAGAATATTGAAATCATACCAATTATCTATTCTGAGAACAATAATGTAAAATTAGAAATAAATTACAATAAAAACCTGGGAAATTGCAAAATTTGGTGGAGACCAACCAAATACTACTGAACAACCAATTGGTCAAAGAATAAATCAAAGAGAAAAAAAATATCTTGAGTCAGATAATAATGCAAATAAAACATAACAAACTTTATGGGATGCAGAAAAAGCAATTCTAAGAGGAATGTTTACAATGATTCAATAAGAAAAAGAAAGATCTCAAATAAAAAACCTAAATTTACATTCAAGGAACTAGAAAGAGAAGTACAAACTAAGCCCAAAGTTAGAAGGAAGGAAATAACAAGTATCACAAATGAAGTAGAGACTAAAAACACAATAGAAAATATTCCTGCAACTAAGTGCATTTATTTTGAAAAGATAAACAAAATACACAAACCTTTAGCTAGACATACTAGAAAACAAAGAGGACTCGAATTAAATTTCAAATTAGAGAAAAGATATCACAACTGATATGACAGAAATACAAAGAATTAGAGACATAAGAGACTGCTAAAAACAATTATATACCAACAAATCTGACAATCTAGTAAAGTAGATAAATTCTTAGAAATATACAGCCGACAAAGACTGAATCATAAAGAAATAGAAAATTTGAACAGAGTATTAATAGTAAAGTGAGTGAATCAGTAACAAAAAATCTTGCAACAGAGAAAATTCCACAGCCAGATAACTTCATGATGAATTCAACAAATACTCAAATAACAATTCGTACCAATCCTTTTCAAAAAGTTTTTACAAAAAATAAAAGGGGAGGTAAAAGGATTATTCACTCTGTCTGAGTGGGATATATTTATTCCAGGCATGCAAGGATGGTTCAGGACCCATATATCAATAAATGTGATACACCATGTTAATAGAATGAAGGATAAAAATCACATCATCTCAATAGAGGCAGAAAAAGCACTGGACAAAATCCAACATCCACTCAAGATGAAATCTCTAAACAACCTGGATTTAGAGGCAACCTACCTCATCACAATAAAGTCCATATAAGAAAAGCCCACATCCAACACCACAAAAGAAGTTGAAAGTTGTTCTTCTAAGTTCAGGAACAAGATAAGGATGCCCACTATGGCAGTTTTATTCAATATACAACTGAGACCCAAAACAGAGCTATTAGGTAAGAAAAAGAAATAAAAGGCATCCGAATTGGAAAGGATCAAGTAAAATGGTCTCTATTTACAAACATGATATTAAATATATAAAACCCTAAAGACTTCACCAAACTCTGTTAGAATTAATGAAAACAAATTCAGTGAGGTTCCAGGATACAAAGTCAATACACAAAATTCCATTGAATATTTATACACTAACAATGAATTATCAGAAAGGAAAAAAGCCTTTCTGGCAATGAAAGCTAAATGAACAGGTAGGACTATCTCAAGCTAAAACCTTCTGCACAGAAAAGGAAATTTTGAAAAAAATTAAAAGACAACCTACAGAAGGGAGACAATATTTGGAAATCATATATCTGATATCGGTTAATAGTCAAACTATATAAAGAACCCAAAAAAATAACACCAAATAATACAGTTGAAAAATAGGTGGAGGAAATGAATAGACATTTTCCAAGGAAGACATGTAATGGATAACAGGTACATGAAAAGGGCTTAACATACCTAATCATAAGGGAAATGAAAATCAAAACCACAGAGATAATACTTCACACTTGTTAGAATGCCTATCATCAAAAAAGAAACAAGATAACAATTTTGCTGAGAATGTGGAGAGAAGGAAACTCCAGTGCACTATTGGTGGGAATGTAAATTGGTGCAGGTATTACAAAAAACAGTATGGACTTTCCTAAAAAATTAAAATAAAAACTAACATATTATCCAGTCATCCCACGTTCGGGTATCCAAAGGAAATGAAAACAGGATATAGAAGAGATATATGCATTCCCATGTTTATTGAAACATTAGCAAAACAGACAAGATATGGCTAATATAAACCAAAATGACTGTAAATGAATTATTGGATTAAGGAAATGTTATGTGATACACATACACACACACACATACACACACACCAACACACACACACACACACACACACACATACACACACACACACACACACAAAGGAATATTATTCAGCCATGAGAAAAAGAAAGAAATCATGGCTTTGGTGACAACACAGATGGACCTTGAAGGCATTATGCTAAGTTAAGTTGCCAGACAAAGACAAAAATTGCTTACTATTACTTATATGTGTAATCTTTACAAAAAAAGTCAGACTCAGAAAAAGAGAGAAGAAAAGTGGTTGCTTGGGACTGGAGGGTAAAGGAAATAAAAGGTTGATCAAAGATCACAAATTTTCATCTGCAATGTGAATAAGGTCTGGGTATATAATGTATAACCTGGTGAGTATTGTTGATAACACTGTATTATACAATTAAAATTTACTTGGGGTAAAACATATGTTCTCACACACATAAAAAAGGTAAATATGTGAGGTGATAGATGTTTTAATTAGCTACATGAGGGGAATCCCTTTACAGTAAGTAGGTAAATCAAATTACCATGATGTGCACTTAATATATCTTACAATTTTATATGTCATTAATACTTTAATAAAGCTGGAAAAAAACAATAGATTGATTCATTAGATTGAATAAAACATTTACTTATTTTACCTCAGGCTTTAGATATTGTGATAATTACCACATATAGGTAAACATTCTGTAGTTAAAATCAAACTGGACTAACCCTTGAATAAGATCTTAGATTTCTCTTGCTGTCAAATAAACATGATTAAGAGGCCATAAAATATTTTAATAAGGATGCCTGCTTTTAAAATGTCTTAAAGATACAATATCAATTTAAAACATGAGATTATTGCATTCTTCCATGAGGAACATAATCCTATATGCTAAAAGAATTGTTTGCATTTTTATACCATGGCAGTTTTCAGATATCAGTGGTCAAAATTATTTGCTATTTATTAAATATTCAGAATTTATGGTCCTTATAATATATGCAGTGTACATTTTCTCTGTGCTCATTTTGTTAGTCAGCTATGATGTTGAAAACCATGTTCCCCAGGAGAGCTTTATAGAGATTTTGTCCACATATGATATATAGTAGAAATTACCTGATTTAATAGGCTAAGCAATGCCTTTAATGCTGCAAGATGTCAGACCCTGGTATCTCAAATGAGGAATTGTTTAAGTGCTGGAATGACAGCAAAGAAATGTTAGGTTTTGTTGCAAACATTGTTGGGACACATATTCATATTGTTGAGGAGTGGTCTTTCTTTTAAGCCAGAATACTGAACGCCTCAAAGCAAATACAACAAAACAAAAAAGGAATCAGTTACCTCAGGCAGAGGTTTAGCAGGTTTGCAGTGGAGGCCTCCAACATACTGAAAATTGGGTAAGAGTGGGTGAGGGTAGTCAAAGTCCCAATAGGTTCGAATGAGCCATATATCAGCTTTCCTCATTAACTCATAAAGTGTAGTTGGTCTTCCTGAAAGGAAACAAACAAACAGAAGGTAAAGGAGATGAGAACAATGTAATGTGAATGCACTAGGGAACTTTAAGAAAGAAGTTTGGGATAACGAAGCCAAAAATGTTTAAAAGTACTGTGGTTTTAGCTAACATCATACTTAACAGCAAAGAGCTGAAAGCTCTTCCTCTAAGATCAGTAACAAGGTAAGGATGCCCATGCCCACCACTTTTATTCAACATAGCCCTGAAGGTTCTATCCATAGTAATTAGATAAGAAAAGAAATAAAGGCATACATACTGATCAGGAAAAAGTACAATTGTCATTATTTGCAGAGAATATGACATTATATATAGAAAACCCTGAAGACTCTACCAAAAGCCTACTAGAATTAATAAATGTATTTAGTAAAGTCTCAGGATACAAAATCAATATACAGAAATCTTTTGTGTTTCTATATACAAATAATAAACTAATTGAAAGAGAAATTGAGAAATCAGTCCCATTTTCAATCACATAAAAAATAACAAAATATATTGATTAAAATAAATTTAATCCAGGAGGTGAAAATGTGTATCCTAAAAACCATGACATTGATGAAATAAATTGAAGGCACAAATAAGTGGAAAGTTATTCCATACTCATGGATAGGAAAAATTACTATGGTTAAAATAGCCATACCTCCCTAAACAATCTACAGATTCTATGCAATTCCTATCAAAATACCAATGGCATTTGTCACAGAAATAGAGCAGATAATCCTAAAATTTGTATTGAACTACAAAAAAACCCCTAATTGATGAAGATTGAGAAAGAATAGTAGGTATCCTATGCCCTGATTTCAAATAATATTTCAAAGCCACATAATCAAAACAATATTGTGCTGTCACAAGAACAGATACATAGACCAGTGGAAAAGAATGGGAGCTCAGAAATAAATCCACACCTGTATAATCAATTAATATATGACAAAGAAGGCAAGAATATTACAATGGGGAAAAGATAGGCTCATCAGTAAATGGTATTGGGAAAACTGAGGGACTACATGCAAAAGCTGTAACTGGATTGCAGTCTTACATCATACACAAATACAAACTCTAAATAGATCAAAGATATATATACATAAATCCATATCAAAGACATGAATCCATAAATGTTCTAGAAGTAAACATAGGTAGTAAATCCTTGAACATCAGTGCTAGTAATGTTTTTCTGGCTACATCTCCCAGGCAAGGAACACAAAAGCAAAAATAAACAGGTGGAACTACATCAAACTAAAAAGTTCCTGTACAGTAAAGGAACCATCAACAAAATGAAAAGTCACCCTACTGTATGGGAGAATATATTTTCACACGATATATCCAATAAGTGGTTAATATTGAAAATATATACAGAACTAATATAACTCAACACCAAAGAAACAAATAATCTCACTAAAAAATGGGCAGAGGACCTGAATAGACATCTTCTGAAAGAAGAAACACAAATGGTGACAGACACTTGAAAAAATGCTCATCACTAATCACCAGGGAAATGCAAATCTAAACCAAAATGATATATCACCTCATTCCAGAATGGTTAATATCAACAAGGCAAGAAATTAGGAATGTTTTCAATGATGTGGATTAAAGGGAACCTCATTCACTCCAGGTGGGTTTACAAAGTGTTGCAACCACTATAGAAAGTGGTATGGAAGTTTCTCAAAAAACTAAAAATAGAAATACAAGCAATTCTACTTCTAGGAATTTATCTGAAGAAAACAAAAGCCCTAATCCTAAAAAATATATTAACTCCTATGTTCATTCCAAAAGATGGATGCAACCTGTATGTCCATCAGTAGATGAATGGATAAAAAACTGTGGCACACATACACAGTACAGTATTACTCTGCTACAAAAAATGAATGAAGCTGTGCCATTTGAAACAACATGGATGGGCCTAGTGTATGTTATGCTAAGTGAAATAAGTCAAAGAGAAATACTCCGTGATTTCACTTAGATGTGTAATATAAAAAACAAAGAAATGCACTAATGAGCAAAACAAAAATAGACTCATGGGCACAAAGAAAAAACTGGTAGTTGTGCGTGTAGGGGAGAGTGTGTGTGTGTGTAGGGGAATGGGTGAAATATGTGAAGGGGGAAAATTAGTGACAATGTTGATATCTTGGTCTCAGCAATGGTTACATGAGAGTATACACATGTCAGAATTCATCAAGCTGTATACTAAGACCTGTGCATTGTATTTGATATACTTAATATAAAATATATATAAATAAAATAAGACAAACACAAAAAATATGGCTTGATAACACACATATATTATAGAAATACATATTAAGATTTGCATGTTATATATATATATACACACATACATATATATACACACACACACAAGACAAAGATAAGGCACTTTCATCACAAATAGCAGCACATCAGTACATTCACAGTCATAAGCAGTTATTAAGTCTATGCCATATAGAATTAAACAGGCATTTGTTTATAAGTTACAAAACTAACACATCCAAATTTAAACAATTTCATCTCCTCAGTCAGTTAACCCCATCACACCCATGGAAACACCTTTCCCTAGAGTACTCAGTCTAGTTTCTACAGTTTAACAAGCTTTTTCCTTGATCCTAGGTTTTCCAAGAAAACTGTGAAGTTGTTTCCAAGAAAACTCTGGCTCACTTCTTTGTACCTATGACTGCACTGTTTCATGTTAGGAGCTTAATATTTGTTTATTAAATAAAAATATTTGCAAACAAAATGTGGAATAAAGTATGAAATTAGACAACCTTAATTTTGGCCTTACCCTTAAGTTTGTTCATTTTTTATTTAAAAGAGAGACAGTTTTAAAAACATAGACTAATAATGTATATGTTCACCTTCTGACAAGATTTTAGGCCTTAAAAACAGATGATTTGTAGGCATTTATGAATGAATGTGTAATAATCTCAAACCTCAAATTATAGACTACTGAGTCTGGGGTAGAGCTATTATATCTCTCCATTGTGAAAGAATCCTAATATGGCAGAACAGTTTAATCTTTAAATAAAGAAACTGAGAAAGAAAACGTGTAAGAATATTTTCAATGCTCTGTACTAGTGGTGCTAGCAAAATATAACTCCTCAATCTACATGTGTACTTTGATCAAGATTGTTAGTGAAATTTCTGGCACCTTTTCTTAAAGATGGAAAAAATATAATAAAAAGTACATGTCAGATAGGCACAGCACAGAGGACTTTTAGCACAGTGAAACTACTCTGTATGATATAATTGTCATACAGACAATTACAAAGAATGAGCTCTAATGTAAACTATGTACTTTGCATGCTAATGTGTCAGTGTAGATCCATCAGTCGTAACAATAGTACAACTCTGGTGGGAGATGTTGATAATGGGGGAGTCTATGCATGTGTTGGAAAAGGAGGTATATGGGAAATACGCACTCAGTACTGCTGTGAACTCAAAACTATTCTAAAAAGTAAAATATACAATGGCTAATAATTTTGATCCCATTTTTAATGAAAGGAGGATCAAATACCTAGATAAATTTTAAAAAGAAAAATTAAAGGATAATGCAAACAAAGAATGGATATGTAATTGCTTCAAGAAATTCTCAGGGCTTTGATTTGTGGATTTTGACTTCCTGGAACATCCTGTGCTAATAATGGACCCCAAGGTTCATACTGAACCTATGATATAAGCCTTCCCATAATATTTGTGAGATTGAAATATCATTTAAATTATAAAAGACAAATTCTTCTCACTTTCTATTTATACAAACTTACCTTCCAAGTCCCTAGGAAAATTGGAACTTCGTATTACCTACTAAAAGAATGACTTACCGAGTGTTTCGCTGTAAAACTGATTCCACCTCTTCTCATTAAATATTTGGAACCAAAAGTCAAAATAAAGCACATATATCATATTTTTCACCCTCTCTTTGAACGTCATTTTATCACTTAATTCTGAAAAAATAACAGGTACATAGGATGCAGGTAAAGGAAGTCCTCCACCGTACTTTTCAAATGTGTAGCCAGCAGAAGCGCGAATTGTGTACACTAAAGGTGTGTTGAGTAGCTGAGCCAGCAGCTCACCGCAGGGTCCAACGGCATCTGCAAGAATGACATCAAACCTTGATTCTTGCAGCCTTGTCATAAATTTTCTGTTTAAAACTACATCTCTACAGAGCTTTTCAATACAATCACTATATTTTACCCCAATTTCTTGCATTAGTGAAAAATATGTCCAAAATGTCTCTTTTGGAAGGTCATATGTCCATCTACTGACCATTTGTCCAAATAAATCCTCAAATTCAACCTTGGTTAAAGATGTAGGGAAAATCTCAAATTTAATTGCAGGTGATTTGGTGGGATCAACAAGAATGGAGGCTGAAGATGCCAGAACAACCACTTCATGGCCTCTGTGGGCAAGTTCATCCAGCATTGCCTTTATGTTGATCCAGTGGCTGTATTCTGTGGGCCACACCAGCACCTTTCCGCAGCTCCCAGAGCTGAAGCAACAAGCCAGCTGTAGCAGCAGAGGAACTGAAATCCATTTCATAGACATCCTGGTGGAGAACAACGTCTCTCTTCAAATTTCTGTCCCCTTGTAGTATTGTTGGTGCTTATATCAGAGATAAATCAATCAGGAAGTTAATATATAACTCTTCCTCCTCCAAGTAAATACATTATATGAACAGAGCATTTGGAGGGCAAGTAAAAAAAGCAAAAAAAGGTAGATGATCTTGCTTGTACATGAATGTGAGTCATGTTTGTGTTATTACTATAATTGACGCCATCTAGCTAAGAGTCAATGAACTTGAATATGCAAGTGATCTATCTTATGTAATATATTTTAGAAGTGTGTCAAGAATGCTGGCAAGTGAAATGTGATTGTCTGTGTTCTTCTTGAGAACTAGAGATAAGTAAGGATACAGCTGAATCAAAATGTCTTGGAAATGATGGTTCAAGAGATATTTGCTTTGTTTTGTTTATAAAAACTTTGATGACATGTAATTCATAAAATGTACAATTGCAAAATTTAAAGTGTACAATACAGTAGTTCACAGTAGCTTCACAGAATTATGCAACCACCATGGCAATCAATTTTATAGCACTTTCATAACTCCCGGAAGAAACTTTTACCCTGTGGACGAAAATCCCTTTTTCAGCATCTCCAGCCCTGGCCAACCTTTAATCTACTTTCTGTCTTAGAGTGTTGCCTAAACTGAACATATCATATAAATGAAGTTATACATTACATGCGTTTTTGTGACTGGCTACTTTACTTAGCAAAGTGTATTATTTTAAACATTTATCCTGGTATTATTGATATATAATTGATACATTAAGTATTTTAAGGTGAAAATGTGATGATTGTTTTCATTTACATATTGTGAAATTGCTATACAGTATGATTAGTTAACACAACCATCATGCCACCTAGTTAACATTTTTTATGATGAATTTTAATATTTATTCAGTAATCAACTTTCTAGTACGAAATACACTATTTTTAACTATAGTCATCATGGTGTACGTCAGATCAATGGAACTTACTCATCTTGAAACTGGATATTTGTGCCCTATCACTACCTTCATCCATTTCTTCCACTGTCTCAGCTCTAGCAATCACCAATCTACTCTGTTTTTATGAGTTTTTTTAATTCCACAATAATTGAGATCATACAATGTTTGTCCTTCTTTGTCCGACTTATTTCCTGAGCATAATGCCATCAGTGTCCAACCATATTGTCATAAATGGCATGAAGTCTTTCCTTTTTTATGACAGAATAATACTGCATTATGTATATCATTTTCTTGAAAAGGTAAATTCTTTCTATACCTAATTTACTCAGAGTTTTAATATGAAAGGACTTTGAAGTTTGTAAAGTGCTTCTTTCTGAATCTATTAAGATGATCATATGTTTTTCTTTTGATCTTTCATTCCGTTAATGGTGTGTATCACATTTATTGATTTGTTTCATCAATATTGAGCCATGATTGTATCCCAGGGATGAATTCTCCTTGATCTTGATATATGATCCTTTTAATGTATTCTCTGTCTTTTGTACTTAGCCAAGCTAGAGGTTTTTCAGTTTTGTATATCTTTACAAAAATCAACTTAGTTTAATTAGTCTTCTCTATTGTCTTTCTCATCACATTTTATTTCATTCCTGCTCTAATCTTGATTGTTTCTTTCCTCCTCCTAACATCTGGCTTTGTTTGTTGTTTCTTCCTTAGTTCATTGGAGAGCAAAGTTAGGTTGTTATTTGAAATCTTTCTTTTTTCTTAATGTAGGCATTTATTTTTACAAACTTCCCCCTTAAAATTGATTTTGCTGCATTCCATAAATTTTGGTATATTGTATTTCCAGTTTCATTTGTCTCATGATATTTTTTGATATCTCTTTCCATTTGTCCTTTCACTAGTTGTTTTTCAGGGTGTTATTTAATTTATAAATATTTGTCAGTTTTTCAATTTTCTTTCTCTAATTGATTTGTTGTTCCATACCATTGAGCTAGAAATGCATGACTTGATTTCAATATTCTTAAACTTGTAAGACTTGTTTTATGACTTAACATATAATCTATCCCACAGAATGTTCTATGTGCACCTGCAAAGAATGTGCATTCTGCCACTGTTGGATGGAATATTTTGTGTGCCTGTTAAGTCCATTTTGTCCAAAGTGTAGCTCTAGTCTATTATTTCCTTTATGATTTTTCTGTCTGAATAATCTATGCATTGTTGAATGTGGGGTATTGAAGGCCCATTCTGTTATTTCATGCAGTGTATTTTTGCATTGAGATATGTTAATAAGTGTTTAATATAATTAAGTGTTCCAATATTGGATGCATACACATTTTGTTTATCCTCTTAATGAATTGACCACGTTTTTATTATATAATGATGTTTATGTCTTTTTATATTTTTTGACTAAAGTCTACTTTGTCTGAAGTAAATAGAGCTACCTCTGCCCTCTTTTTGTTTCCATTTTCATGGAATGTATTTTTCTATCTTTTTACATTCAGCCTATGAGTCTTCACATCTTAAGTAAAATTCTATCTGATAAAGTGTAGTAGTCTGCTTATGGAACTATTGGGATTCCTTTTTATGTGCTGAGTCTTTTTTTTTTTTTTTTCTCCTTTTAGAATTTTCTCTGATTTTTGAGAATTTGATTATCAAGTTTCTTGTAAAAATTTGTTTGGATTAAATATTTGGGTATCTTTGAGCTGCATGTACCTGGCTGGCCATGTCACTCTTCATAACTGGAAAGCCTTCAGGAACTCTTTCTTTAAATACGATTTCTGCCCTTTCTCTCTCTTTTCCTTCTGATATTACCACAATGCAAATATTGTTCACTTGGTTTATCATAATTCAAGCAGTCTTTCTTCATTTATTTCATTCTAATTTCTCTTTTTCCCAATGATGGGATAATGTCAAGAGATCTGCCTTTAATTTTGCCTATTATTTCTTCTGCCTATTGAGGTTTTTTATTTCATTTTCATTCTACAGTTTTTGTTTGCTTCTTTTATTGTTTTCTATCTCTTTTTTGAACTTCCAGTTTTGTTCATGCATTGTTTTCCAGATTTCACTGAGTTGTCACTCTTTGTTCTCTTAAATCTCACCGAGCTTCCTAAAAATAATTATTTTGAATTATTTTTCTGGTGACATAAGTCTCCATTTCTTTGGGATAAGTTATTGGAAAATTATTGTTTTCCCTTGTTGGTGTCATGTTTCTGGATTTTCATATTTCTAATGGCATTGCATTGATATCTGTTCATTTGCAGGTATATTGACCTTTTCCAGCCTGTTCAGACTGGCTTCAGTGGGAAAAGACTTTCACCTGAAGGTGGCTCTGCAGTTGCTGGCTGTGTGTGATGCAATATCATTGGTTCCTGGGAGGGAACAGTGGCATAGTCTCTGTGAAATGTATCAGCTGAGTCCAACATTGGTGCAGATTGCAGGGGTCTCCTGTGGCCAAGAATGTGGATGTTTCCTGTGGGTCGATGTGATGAGTGGGGATACTGGGATTCCTTGGAAATGAAAGCTGCTGGGTATTCTTGGTCTCCTTTTGTGCCTGTGGTAGGAAGCTCTAGTTTAGGGGACACCTCTTTTCCTCCCATCCAGGGTGCTGGAACTCAGAGCAACAGAAAAGATGGTCCTGGGACATGTGTATGGGTCTTAGGGCATGGCCTCAATAATGAGTTAAATGTGACTTAATTTGCCTAAGCATATCAGTCCCATAGAAGTTTGTTTTTAGATTTTTGTTTTGTTTTGGTAAGCACTTATTCAATTATTTAGTTATTCATCTATTTATTTATTTATTTATTTATTGTTTTTAATTATTTAAATTTTTTATTTTGGTATAAATAATCTGCAATTACATGAGGAACATTATGTTTACTAGACTCCACCCATCACCAAGTCCCCACCAGAAACCTCTTTACAGTCACTGTCCATCAGCGCAGCAAGATGCTGCAGAATCACCAATTGTCTTCCCTGTATTGCACAGCCTTCCCCGTGCCCCCACCCACATTGTACATGCTATTCGTAATGCCCTCTTTCACCTCCTCCTTATCCCTCCCTTCCCATCCATCCTCCCACTCCCTTTCCCTTTGGTAACTGTTAGTCCATTCTTGGGTTCTGTGTTTCTGTTGTTGTTTTGTTCCTTCAGTTTTTTCTTTGTTCTTATACTCCACAGATGAGTGAAATCATTTGGTATTTGTCTTTCTCTGCCTGGCTTATTTCACTGAGCATAATACCCTCTAGCTCCATTCACGTTGTTGCAAATGGTAGGATTTGTTTTCTTCTTATGGCTGAATAATATTCCATTGTGTATATGTACCACATCTTCTTGATCCATTCATCTACTGATAAACATTTACGTTGCTTCCATTTCTTGGCTATTGTAAATAGTGCTGTGATAATTATAGGGGTGCCTCTGTCTTTTACAAAGTGGGCTGCTGCATTCTTAGGGTAAATTCCTAGAAGTGGAATTCCTGGGTCAAATGGTATTTCTATTTTGAGCTTTTTGAGAAACCTCTGTACAGGTTTCCACAATGGTTGAACTAGTTTACATTCCCACCAGCAGCGTAGGAGGGTTCCTGTTTCTACAAAACCTCACCAACCTTTGTTGTTGTTTGTTTTTTGGATGGTGGCAATCTTTACTGGTGTGAGGTGATATTTCACTGTGGTTTTAATTTTCATTTCCCCGATAACTAGCGATGTGGAGCATCTTTTCATGTGTCTCTTGGCGATCTGGATTTCGTCTTTGGAGAACTATCTGTTCATCTCCTCTGCTCATTTTTTAATTGGATTATTTGCTTTTTGTTTGTTGAGGTACATGAGCTCTTTATATATTTTGGATGTTAACCTTTTATCAGATCTGTCATTTATGAATATATTCTCTCATACTGTGGGATGCCTTTTTGTTCTCTTGGTGGTGTCCTTTGCTGTACAGAAGCTTTTCAGCTTGATATAGTCTGACTTATTAATTTTTGCTTTTGTTTCCCTTGCCCAGGGAGATATGTTCATGAAGAAATCACTCATGTTTATGTTCAAGAGACTTTTGCCTATGTTTTCCTCCAAGAGTTTTATGGTTTCATGACTTTCATTCAGGTCTTTGATCCATTTCAAATTTACTTTTGTGTCTGGGGTTAGACAATGATCCAGCTTCATTCTCTTATATATTGCTGTCCAGTTTTGCCAATACCAGATGTTGAAGAGGCTGTCATTTCCCCATTGTATGTCCATGGCTTCTTTATCATGTATTAATTGACCGTATATGTTTGGGTTAATATCCAGAGTCTCTACACTGTTCCACTGGTCTCTGACTCTGTTCTTGTGCCAGTAGCAAATTGTCTTGATTACTGTGGCTTTGTACTACAGCTTTAAGCTGGGAAGCGAGATCCGCCTGCTTTTTTCTTCCTTCACAGAATAACTTTGGCTATTTGGGGTCTTTTGTGGTTCCATATGAATTTTAATACTATTTATTCCAGTTCGTTGAGGAATGTTGTTGGTATTTTAATAGGCATTGCATTGAATCAGCAGATTGTTTTACTTATGATGGCCATTTTGACAATATTAATTCTTCCTAGCTAAGAGCATGGAATGAGTTTCCTTTTGTTAGTGTCCTCTTTAATTTCTCTTAAGTGTATCTTGTAGTTTTCAGGGTATAGTTCTTTCACTTCCTTGGTTACATTTATTCCTAGGTATTTTATTCTTTTTGATGCAATTGTGAATGGTATAGTATTCCTGATTTCTCTTTCTGTTAATTCATCATTAGTGTATAGGAAAGCAACAGATTTCTGTGTATTAATTTTGTATCCTGCAACTTTGCTGAATTCCGATATTCATTCTAGTAGCTTTGTAATTGAGTCTTTAGAGTTTTTTATATACAATATCATGTCATCTGCAAATAGTGACAGTTTGACTTCCTCTTTACCAATCTGGATGCCTTGTATATCTTTGTTTTGTCTGGTTGCCATGGCTAGGACCTCCAGTACTGTATTGAATAACAGTGGGGAGAGTAGACATCCATGTCTTGTTCCCAATCTTAGGGGAAAAGCTTTCAGCTTCTTGCTATTAAGTATAATGCTGGCTATGGGTTTGTCATATATGGCCTTTATTACATTCAGTTACTTGCCCTATATACCCACTTTTTGAGAGTTTTTATCATGAATGGATGTTGAATTTTGTCAAATGCTTTTTCAGCATTGATGGAAATGATCATGTGATTTCTGTCCTTCTTTTTGTTGATGTGGTGGATGATGTGGATGGATTTTTGAATGTTGTACCATCCTTGCATCCCTGGAATAACTCCTACTTGATCATGAAGGATGATCTCTTTCAGGTATTTTTGAACTTTGTTTCCTAATATTTTGTTGAGGATTTTTGCATCTCTGTTCATCAGGGATATTGGTCTGTAATTTTCTTTTTTGGTAGGGTCTTTGCCTGGTTTTGTTATTAGAGTGATGCTGGCTTCATAGAATGAGTTTGGAAGTATTCCCTCCTCTTCTATTTTTTGGAAAACTTTAAGGAGAATGGGTATTATGTCTTCTCTGTGTGTCTGATAAAATTCTGTGGTGAATCCATCTGGTCCAGGAGTTCTGTTCTTGGGTAGGTTTTTGATTACTTATTCAATTTCTTTGCTGGTAATTAGTCTGTTTAGATTATCTGTTTCTTCATGGTTCAGTCTTGGAAGGTTGTATTTTTCTAGGAAGTTGTCCATTTCTTCTAGGTTTTGCAGCTTGTTAGCATATAGATTTTCATAGTATTCTCTAATAATTTTTTGTATTTCCGTGGGGTCTGTAGTGATTTTTCCTTTCTCGTTTCTGATTCTGTTGCTGTGTGTTCATTCTCTTTTTCTCCTAATAAGTATGGCTAGGGGCTTATCTATTTTTTTAAAATTTTTTCAGAGAACCAGCTCTTGGTTTCATTGATTTTTTCTATTGTTTTATTCTTCTCAATTTTATTTATTTCATCTCTGATTTTTATTATGTCCCAACTTCTGCTGACTTTGGGCCTCATTTGTTCTTCTTTTTCTAGTTTCAATAATTGTGACTTTAGACTATTCATTTGGGATTGTTCTTCCTTCCTTAGATAGGCCTGAATTGCTATATACTTTCCTCTTAGAACTTCTTTTGCTGCATCCCACAGAAGTTGGGGCTTTATGCTATTGGTGTCATTTGTCTCCATATATTGCTTGATCTCTGTTCTAATTTGGTCATTGACCCATTGATTGTTTAGAAACATGTTGTTAAGCCTCTATGTGTTTGTGAGTCTTTTTGTTTTCTTTGTACAATTAATTTCTAGTTTTATGCCTTTGTGGTCTGAAAAGTTGGTTGGTAGAATTTCAATATATTTGAATTTACGGAGGCTCTTTTTGTGGCCTACTATGTGATATATTTGGAAGAATGTTCCATGTGCACTTGAGAAGAATGGGTATCCTGCTGCTTTTGGATGTAGAGTTCTGTAGATGTCTGTTAAGTCCATCTGTTCTAGTGTGTTGTTCAGTGCCTCTGTGTCCTTACTTATTTTCTGTCTGGTTGATCTGTCTTTTGGAGTGAGTGGTGTGTTGAAGTCTCCTAGAATGAATGCATTTGCTGGGAGCCATGCTACTCAAGCTGTGTAGCAAAGCTCAGCTGGAGGAAGACCCCCACAAAGCAGGGGCCTTCGCAGCTGGCTCCCTCTATTACCCACCTTGATTTTGTTTTTCTCCATTATACTATTGGTTTTGTTTTTTGCTTGCTTTATTGCCAAGAGCTAAGCTAACCTTTGCTGAGCAGTGTGGAAAGAATGAGAACATAAACTTCCCAAAAGCTTTTCAGGACAGTGCTCCTGAAGAATAGAACACGCAGGGGCCAAATGGTGATCTTAGCATAAGGTACCAAAACCTGCTGTTAGTCAAACATTGACCACCCCATTTCCACTGAGAATGCCCCCCTTGTTTACAATGCCAGTAAAACTAGTGATGGAAAGTTTCATAGAAATAGAGTCATGAGAAAATATTGAATAGAATAACCCTGTTTACACATTAATTTATCATCTCATGTTTTCCTCCCTTTACTACTTCTATAGTTTGTTTTTCTTCTTTCCTAATCACAGTGCTTTACTAGAATTTGTGCCTCACCTTTACTAGAATTTGTGCCTCATACATGAAATTACCAAGTACCATATTCCAGGAAGTAAAGATACCTCAAAACAAGTGCTGAGCACAGAAGCCACGGAGCATAAATCTGCAAAGAAGTGAAAAACTAACCTTTTCAAAAAATATTACTTCTCTCTCACTTACCAGCTTTACATCTCCCTGTATGGCCCTGTAAGATGGCTGGTTAGCCAGAGACGGGTAAGATTCCTCAAGGGAGAAACAACCTAAGACAGGCACAGTCACAGGGGGACCATCAGGTGAGAAAAGGGGGCCAACAGAGGTGAGGCTTAGAACCTCACCCCCCCCAGTTTTGAGAGAAATCTTCTACACCTATGGATGTTTTGTTGTCCTTGTTCAGCTTGGATTAAGACCTGGTCTGTAAGCATAAACCTGATCATCTACACCTGCCTTCTTACAGTTCTAAATCATGCTTTCTATCTCTATCTTGCATTTACCTCCTACATTAACATTTTATTAGATTCACATATAAAGTATAAAAATCAAATGAATAATCATACCTTATATTTGACGTGATTGTTTATAGTTTAAGGTTTGTAGTTAAAACAGAAACAGTTTCTATGATATGAATGCCCTTGCATTGTTCACCATGTAAGAACTTGTTTAGTCCCTGCAGTAGTGGAGTATAAAGACCTGTGTAGCATATGTCAGAGATATTTTGGTATCCACACAGAAGAAAGAGAAATGTAGATAAAAAGGGGAAATTTAGTTTGCTGCCTACTGTGCCCTATAAACGGGTATAAAGTGAAGATATGAGTTTATGATTTTAGATTGCTTATAAATTTATTAAAGCTTCTAAGAATATTTTTGTGGGAAAGAATCCTAGCTAACTGTGGCACTAGGTGACCTGTATTTCACCCTGAGCTGATAAACTCCATAGTTGCTGCTACATACTGCAAGCTCCTACGGTCCCATGCACTATTTAGAAACTGCGTTGCATAGAAACGTAAAACACAATAGAGTACATGTTAATAAGAAAAGTTTCAGTCAAAGAACAGAAAAACAATCACCTGTCTAACGCTTGACCAACCATGAATAGATTAAAAAGGAAAAGAAAGAAAAAAGCTTGCCTATACTTATTAACCAACTGCCTATACTAATGAATCATCAGAATAAAAAAGAATAATCATATCCTTGTGCAAAATAGTATAAATAAAGCTGTCATCGGCACTTTGTCGAGAGACCACCTCCATCTGACTCCGTGTCCTGTCTCTCCATACGCCGACTCTGTCCTGCACCTTCAGGCATCCCACCCCTAGGCTGGAGCTGGACTCCCGCATGCATTGAATTCTACCTCCTCCTTTAGTTCTGTTCATATTTGTTTTGCATATGTTCGTGCTCCTATATTGGATGCATATATATTTATAATGGTTATATCCTCTTGTTGGATTGAGCCCTTTACCATTATGCAATGTCCTTCTTTATCTCTTGTTACTTTCTTTGTTCTGAAGTCTATTTTGTCTGATACCAGTACTGCTACACCTGCTTTTTTCTCCCTATTGTTTGCATGACATACCTTTTTCCATCCCTTGACTTATTGTCTGTGTATGTCTTTGGGTTTGAAGTGAGTCTCTTGTAAGCAGAACATAGATGGTTCTTGCTTTTTTATCCATTCTGTTACTCTGTACCTTTTGATTGGTGTATTCAGTCCGTTTACATTTAGGGTAATTATTGAAAGATATGTACTTATTGCCATTGTAGGCTTTTGATTCATGGTTACCAAAGGTTCAAGGTTAGCTTCTTTACTAACTGTCTAACTCACATGTTAAGCTATTATAAGCACAGTCTGATGATTATTTCTCTCCCTTCTTATTCCTCGTCCTCCATTCTTTATATGTAGGTGCTTTATTCTGTATTCTTTTGTGTTTCCTTTTACTGCTTCTGTGAGTAGTTGATTTTATTTTTTGCTTTTAGTTAGTATTTGGTTGGTCTGCTTTCTTTGCTGTGATTTTATTTTCTCTGGTGACATCTATTTAGCCTTAGGAGTGTTTCCATCTAGAGCAGTCCCTCTAAAATACCCTGTAGAGGTGGTTTGTGGGAGGCAATTTCCCTCAACTTTTGCTTGTCTGGAAATTGTTTAATCCCTCCTTCATATTTAAATGATAATCGTGCTGGTACAGTATCCTTGGTTCAAGGCCCTTCTGTTTCATTGCATTAAATATATCATGCCATTCTCTTCTGGCCTGTAAGGTTTCTGTTGGGAAGTCTGGTGATAGCCTGATGGGTTTTCCTTTGTAGGTGACCTTTTTTCTCTCTCTGGCTGCCTTTAATACTCTGTCCTTGTCCTTGATCTTTGCCATTTTAATTATTATGTGTCTTGGTGTTGTCCTCTTTGGGGCCCATCTCTCAGGAGTTCTGTGTGCTTCCGTAGTCTGAGCAACTATTTTCTCCCCCAGTTTGGGGAAGTTCTCAGCAATTATTTCTTCAAAGACACTTTCTATATCTTTTTCTTTCTCTTCTTCTTCTGGTACCCCTATAATGTGAATATTATTCCATTTGGATTGACCACACAGTTCTTTTAATATTGTTTCATTCCTGGAGATCCTTTTATCTCTCTCTGCCTCAGCTTCTCTGTGTTCCTGTTCTCTGATTCCTATTCCATTAACGGCCTCTTGCACCTCATCCAGTTTGCTCTTAAGTCCTTCCAGAGATTGTTTTATTTCTGTATTCTCCCTCCCATCTTTATCCTTTAATTCTTGCATATTTCTATGCAGATCCATCATATGGTTACGACCTTGAAGTTGAACTCTTTTTCAGGGAGATTGGTGAAGTCTATCTCCCCAGGCCCTCTCTTGGGGGTTGTCTGGGTAATTCTGGACTGGCCCAAATTCTTCTGCCTTTTTGTGGTGATAGAGGTAGCTGTCGGCAGGTAACACATGTGTCAGCTGGGTGAACAAAGTCCTTTCCTTCTTGCTGGTAACCTCGCCTTTCTCTGCTGCTTGTGTCAGTTAGCTGCACTCCTGGTGCAGCCTCTGGGTTATTCCCCTATGCAGCCATGGACTGGGTCACCATCAGGGTATCCCAGAGCCCTGCAGGGAGTGGCATGCTCCTGGGCCCCTCTGGAACTGCCACCACTAGTGCCCGTGGTAAATCCCTGCTGCAGGCACACATGGCTACTCTTCCGCTACTGAGCCAGTGTGTCGGAGTCTGTGCCAGCTGGGGGAATGACTGGAAGGCTGCTTATCGCTATGAGGGGTTTCAGAGCTGCGCTGCTGCCCAGGGAGTTAGGTCACCTTGAGTTACCCTGGGATTCCCAGCTGCTGGGTTGAGTGTGCCAGGAAGATTTCGTCCAGCTGTGAGATCCCTGTCTCTTTTAAGACTTTCTAAAAGCACTCGCTTTTCTTTTTTCCCAGGGAAGCCGGTTGCAGGGACCTGCTTGCAGGTTTTGCTTTTCCTTTTCTCTAATATCCAGCTTACCATGCACCATGTGTCTGTGCTCCTGGTGTGGATTACTAGAGCTGGTTGTTTAGCAGTCCTGGGCTTTCTCTCCCTCCCCACTCTGACTCCTTTCTTCACGCTGGGGAGCTGGGGTGGGGGGCGTGCTCTGGTCCCACCAGGCTACGGCTTGTATCTTACTCCCTTCGTGTGATGCTGAGTTCTCACAGATGTAGATGCAGCCTGGCTGTGGTACTGTATCCACTGGTCTCTCTTTTGGGATAGTTGTATTTGTTGTACTTTCAAAAATATATCTTTTTGGGAGGAGATTTCTGCTGAACTACTCATGTTGTCATCTTGGTTCCTCATACCACATTGTTTTTATATTTTTAAATTCAAGTATAGTTGACATACAATTTTTTATTATTTTCAGGTGTACAACCAGGATTTGACAACAATATACATTATGAAATTCTCACCAAGATAAATGTACTCAACATGTCAACATACAAAGATAATACAATACTATTGACTATATTCCCTATGCTTTACTTTATTTTATAATTTATTTCTTTGATAATTGGAAGTTTGTACCTCCTTATCATCTCCACTTATTTTGCCCACTCCTATGCTACTATTCCCTCTCGTATACACCAGCTTATTCTCTCTATTTATATGTCTTTCTGTTTTTTTTTTGTTATTGTTCATTTGTTGTTGTTTTTCAGATTACACATTTGAGTAAAATTATATGGCATTTGTCTTCCTCTGTCTCACTTATTTCACTTAACATTAATACCCTCTAGGTCCATTCATGCTGTCACAAAATTTCGTTCCATTTGCAGGCTGTATAATATTCCATTTGGGTCTACACCATATCTTTATCCATTCATCCTTTGATTGTCACTTAGGTTGCTTCCATAACTTGGCTATTGAAAATAATCCTGCAATAAACATAAGGGCAGATATATCTTTTCAAATTAGTATTTGTCTTCTTCAGGCCAATATCCAGAAGTGGAATTACTGGGTCATAAGGTATTTCTATTTTTAATTTTTTGAGGAACCTCTGTACTATTTTCCACAGTGGCTGCAGCAACTTCCATTCCCAACAACAGAGCATGATAGCTCACTGTTCCCCCATGAATAGCTTTTGAAAAAGTGTTCTACAAATGATTCAAAGTAAATGTCATAGAATTACAGAGGTAATCATATATTTTTATTTGGGTCATCAAAGAAATGTTGTTTTTTTCTAAAAAACTAGAGTTTTTCTTATTGTCATATATTTAAAAAGTGATGATGGGTGATACGGTGGGAAAACTAAAACTTTTCCAGAAGAATTGATACAAACCATTCTAAGTGATATATGGAAGTTGAATGGTGGAAATGCAATTTTTAAATAATGCTTTTATAGTTTTTAAAGGGTAATTGTGTCATAGAGGGTGAAATGAATCCTAACCAGTCCTTGGGCCTCTATATTTCTCCCTTCTAACATAAGAGAAGTCTCCCTTATTGGTGGTTTTTATTTCTGTGGTTTCAGTTACCTGTGGTCAGCTGGATCTAGAAGTAGATGATCCTCCTTCTGACATATCATCAGAAGCTCAGTAGCAGCCCAATGCTGTGGCATAGGGCCTACATCATTCAATCACCTCACTTCATTACATAGGCATTGTATCAACTCTGTCATCACAAGAAGAGTGGGTACAGTACAAGGTAGGGGGCAGAGAAAAACACAGACAATTTTTATTATGGCATATTATAATTGTTCTATTTTATTATTATTTATTGCTAATCTTTTATTATGCTTTGTTCTTTATTATTCGTTATTGTTGTTAATACTGTGACTATATATTAAACCTCATAGGCATGTAAACGTAAGAAAAAACAGTGTGTATAGTATTTAGTACTACCTACAGTTTCAGGGATATATTAGTGGCTTGGAATTTTAAAAAATTAAAAATAGTTTTTTGGTAATTTTGAACTAAATTCCAGTATGGCGAAGACAATATATTCAGGGTAAGTTGAATTTTTTCAGATTTTCTAGCTCTTGGTTTATGGCCAGATATATGGTCAATTCTGGTATTCTATTACTTAAGCTTTTGAAAAATGTGTATTACCAATACAGCAATATATTTATATATCAATATATATCTCAGTTAGGTTATATTTGTTAATTGTGTTCTTTAAATGTTATATGTACTTATACATTAGTTTGTCATCTTTCTCTATTATTGAGAAAGGTATTCTAAAGCTTTCTGAGTATAGATTTATATATTTTTTCTTTCAGTCTACTATTGCTTTACTTATTCTGAGACTGTATTAATACATACATATAATGATAATTTCTATTGTTTTGAAAGATTAACCTATTTACCATTATGAAATATTCATCTTTATTTTTAATAGTGCTCTCCGTCTACTGTACCCCATAGCAGTATAGCCACAGAGTCGTTCTGTGGTGACTGCTTAAATAAATCTCTTATCTTCTTTGCTTACAAACTTCCTGTAGACATATATTTAAACATTACCTGTAAATAGTATATACAGTTAATTTTTTAAATCTAGGCTGAAGTTTTAAAAATCTAGTGTTTGTGTTTAAAGGATTTAGTCTATTGCTGATTTATTTATATTTGCATATGCCATTGTATTCCATATTTTCCTTCCTATTTGTCCAACATGCTTTATGTTTACTCTTTTATCCTTTCTTGCTTACTTTTAAAGTATTTTATCATTCAATTGTCCTAGTATTTTCTTCTTGATAATTAATATGTAATATATTCCTGTAGAAGATGCTCTGCTTATATAATAATCATAATGACAGTAATAAAAAATGCTCAGTTGATGTAGCCACACTAAGCACTACATTCTGCAAATAATTTTATTTCAAGGGGCCCCAGAAAAAAAATGAACAAACCACCTACTAATTGAGAATATATTTGTAAATCATCTTTCTGATAAGGGACTTGGGCATATGATAGATAAGAGTCCTAATGTCAATAGTAAGACAAAGAACCCAGCTAAGAATGTATGAAGAACTGGAAGAGAATGTCTGCAAAGAAGTTGCATGAATGGCCAATACACATATCGAAAGATTCTCAACATTATTAGCCATAAGTTAAATACAAGTCAAGAACACAAAGGGTCCACTGCCCAACGATAAGGATTAATAAAATAACAGGCTTAGAGCATTTTAGAAATTAAGGTCTACTGTGAAGTATCTTTCCCAGCTTCCTTCATTTAATAGATGTGGACACCTCTGCATCATGCACGCAGACTCACCCACATCTCTGCCCAGGTTGGCGGTTCCTTCCTTTCTGTTGCTGAATAGTTTCCATATCTTGTGTAGGGGAGGCAGAATAGAATACCCCTGAACTTCTTGGTTCCTGCCTGAGACAGCTGCACCTTCTGCCCAGAATTAAAGATTGCTTAACAGGAAAAAAGCAGACAGAAATGTAATGATCTGTGTACTTCTGTGTGCATGGGAGATGCCCAGCAACACTGAGTAACTCCTCAAAATGACCCAAGTTACCGCCTTTAAATCAATCTTCAGCTAAGTACAAGAAAGGTGTTAGGGGAGGAGAGAAGCTAGTTAACTGGGAGGTTATCAGGCAAAGCAGAATAAACACAAGTAAATGGTTGTCATGCAGATTTGAGCCCAGGCCAAACTCCACTGTTAGAAGCTTCTAGAGGTTTAGTTAGCCTTCCACTCCTGGTACAGAGGGAGACACCCTTACACACGTGGATTTACTGCATAAATGCAAATGCGCCTCATAACACGGCAACTTCTACTCAATTTCCAGAGAGTCTCTCTGTCTGCTGTTTTAAAAAATTAATCAGCCCAACATAATCCTGTGCCAAAGAGGCATATTTTGGGGTGGCATAGTCTGCTACCCTTCCCGTGGGTATACCCCAATTTGCTACCCCATCATCTACTGAAGAACATTCTTATATCTGTAAGTTTTTAGCCATTACGAAAAGAGCTGTTGTGTAAAATCACATGGTGGTTTCTGTTGGGATGTAGTTTTTCAAAGCAGTTGTCTAAATACTGGCGCAGCAATTTTGGATCCTAAGATAAGATTTATTTTTCTTAGTAGTAAAATATTTTTTAATGGTTCTTTTTCATTTAATGGATTTTTTTTTATCTTGAGTACAAATCCTTTATCAAATATGTATTTTGCAAATATTTTCTCCCAGTTTCTGTCTTGTCTTTGGGTCCTCTGAACAAGGTTTTTAAAGTAGAAAATTATAAATCTGTAAAACCCATGTGACTATTTTTCTTTTGTGGTTTGGCTTTTGGTGTTGAGTGTTAAAACTCATCATCAAACCTCAGGTGTTGTGAGGATTTTCTTCTTGTTTATTTCTTCTTGGACTGACTTGATCATTTTGCAGTCGGAATTAATTTCCAGCAATTTCAAGTATATGGAAAACTTGTAGTGTCAGTACAAATACTCTTTACACTGAATTCCCCAGCATCCCACTTCACCACTGAACACAGAATGCTGGAGTGTCTGTGCCAAACAGGGACACATGCCCAGGGAGCTAACACCTGACCTCAAATGGGGGAAGCGTTAGGGTCTCCACATGATAACCCAGTGCACAGACACACCACACTGTCACCTCCCATCCCAGGTGTGTGCACACTGTTCATTCTGATCCTGTTTCCTTTTACTGGAACTGTTCCCCAGACTTACCTCAGTGGGACTCTCCAGCCACCTCACATAAGTGGGATCACACAATAGTTGTCTTTGTGTGATGGGTGTGTTTCACTGAGCATAGTGGTTTTAGGTAGGGTCCATCCATGCAGAAGGTGCCAGGACTTCCTTGTTTACTTCACTGTGTAGAGAGCACAGTTTCATCCATTTGTCTATGGACACTTGGTCGTCTCTACTTTCTGGCAGTTGTGAATCGTGCTGTTGTGAATGAACATGGGTGTGTAGATAGTTAAGTCCTTGCTTTCAAGTCATTTGGGCAAATGCCCTGAAATTGAATTGCTGATCATACATTAATTCTATGTCTGAGTTTCTGGGGACACCTCTCCCCTTCCCTTCCCTCCCCCTGGCCACACACAGTTTTCAAAGCAGCTTTGGACCATTTTTCTTTACTTCATTATATGGCAGAGAAATGCAGTTTATGCATCAACTCTGTTCTGTTCATCCATTTACCTTTTGATGGGCATTTGAGTTGTTTCTACCTTTTGGGTGTGGTGAGCAGTGCTGCCAAGACCTCATGGGCCTGTTACTTACTATTTGACAAAACAGAAGAAATAATTCTGTCCATGGTCATGGAAGAAGAATGGAAATGCCCCAGCAGAGATCTGGGCCCATTTCCTTATGGACTCCTAGGGCCTTGTTGGGTGCTAAGTGTGGGTAAAATTGCAGCTATTCCAGAATCTCTTGTCTGGCCTTAGGGGCATCTCCATATCAATAGGAGTTCCCAAGGGATGGAGAGAGTAGTCCATCTCTATATCAATAGATAATTACAGGGGGAAGCGAGGGCATATCACTGGAGAGGTTGGGTGGGGACCCTTCTTCTGCAGCTGGGTTGGGAGAGACAACAGGAGAGCAGAAGTGGACTGCTTGTAAGAAGTAAATGGGTTTCTCCCACTTTATTTCTCCCTTTAACTGATTTGGGTTTCAAAGTATTTTGCCCCTGGATTTCCCACCCCGGAGTTCCACTAACTAATCACTGACTGACTTAAACATGACATAAGAGTGAGTCAATGGAACAAGCTGATATGCTAATAATCCTATAAGAACTTCATCGCTGAAGTGTAGCTGATAAATAGTATTAAATTAGCTTAAATAACATGACTGATAGATTTCCATTTGTTTATAAATTGAAAGTTTCTAAAGTTTTATCTTCCCTTTTGAACAACTCCTGACTGCACCTCGTTTGGTCACTGCTGTAGAAAAGGATGAATAGGAAGCATATTATCTCAAAATCAGTAGAACTAATGTCCTGGTACTGTACAAAATGTCAGAATCCACAGTCTAAATGATAAATCTGCCATTATCTTGTTTCTTTATCTTTTGTTCATATAATCCAATCTATCAAGGGCTCAGCATCCTTATCTGGGATATGAGGTGGATAGCTTTGCTTATATCTAGGAGCATTCCAACTTTAATATTCCCTGGGTATGAGGGCTGAACCAAAAAAAAAAAAATGGATTCTTTGATAATTAAGCTGGTTCATGAAAGTCAGCAGGAAGATCTGTCAGAGATCAAATACCATTTATGTATTGCATCACACTGACCCTTACAGTGTTCACTCACTCACAGAATTAAGGGATTCTCTTTTTTCTTAGGCAGGGAATGTAGATCAGAGGATTTCTTTCTCTCACTTTTTAGTAAGCCTTTTCTTATCACTTGGATCTTAAAAGAGTTTTGGCACGTGGAGCATAGGTGGGGCATTTCAGGTGGTAGGAACAATGTGAGCAAATGCAAAAGAAAGAATGGATTTTGAGAATGGCATATGATATTACATGGTGAGAGCAGCATTTCACTGTTTCTAACTTGCAGAGCACTGATTTTAGATGATATTAATGCAGGTCTGAAGCATTTGCAGAAAGTTGTCCACCACATTCCCTTATGTGCTGCACTATGGACTCTGAGACATTTTGGAGGGAAGCATTGATTTAACTTGCTTAATTCAGTCTTAACTCAGATTTACTTGACAACAACCCTTTCCGCAAAGCGACGTATGCTCGGCTGATAGGCTGTAGTTTGTGGAAGACCTTTGACAATTGCTGGCATGGGGCTAAGAATACTTCTGTGTTGGGACAGGCATGTGATTTTTTTTTTGTTAGAATGCTTCACTATTTCATGTCCTAACATTTGTCACTTTGCAGAACTCAGGGTTTAGCCTCCTGTCTTTATTTGATTCATTGTGCTTCTCAAACAGCTCAAGAATGTTCCTGGCTTCATCTCAGGTGGTTACTGAGAGCTAACAGGTATGTTTCATGTCTCTGGGCACTTACCACTCATTTCCTCTGGATTCCTTTCCTATGACTTCAAACTTCTTACGAATGTGAGCTAATTGGTAGGTTCCTCAACCTGCAGTATCAAAATCAGCTACCTTCCTCACATTCACTTTCTTAGTGATAAGATGTAATCTTAAACAAATAAAACATAGCCCAGGGATTGACACATTGCATATGCTCAGTATTTACTTTCTTTCTTTGTTCAAAGGTATCCAAACAGTGCCAAAGTTCTTAAATTGAAAACAGAAAAATCCAATGTATCCGGATCACCCAACCATCAAAATTGGTCTTTCCTTCTTAACCATATTGCCTCTTATTTCTAATAGTGACATTTTAGTCCACTCTGAGCACATTATAATGTATTACTGCATTAATACCTTGGCTATTCCTTGACTAAAATTTCCTTCATGGATAGACAGTCTCATTATCCTAATCAGATTTTTAAAGATATACACACAAACAAGAAACACTAATTGCCCTGACCATGAGTTTCTACAAGTTTATACACCCATGTATTCAGTGCCAGAAAAGCATATTATAAGACATTTCTAGCACCCTAAAATGTTCTGTCTCACATCTTTCCGCTCTGTATTCCTCAGGGGTAACACTTATACTGACTTCTGTCAGTACATGTACACATGGAAACACTGTATCCCCTTGGGTCTGACATCTGGGCCTGTATCAAGTATTCCAGTGGCTTGTTTCTTTTATTGTGCTCCCTGCTTATTTAAAATTAATCATGCACATAGTGTCAAAGTACTACTGATTTCCCAACTTTATTATGCTGTTCTACATCTTCAGGTAAAAAAATTATAATAATCCTCAAGCCAGAGGAAGTTCCCAATGCACAAAGCCTTTAGGGGTGATAAGACACATGTTTTAATGCCACCAACATAGGCAAATCTTGTCCAACAGGTAGGATGCATGCAAGAGAGTGGTCCCATGATAGAACTATAGCAGGAAGGTCTTTCCCCATGGCTAAGATGCTCCTATGTTCTGGCCATTCAGGATATACTATTGTGACCTTTGGTGGGAACCCTTCTGTTTTTCCAGGAATACAGAGGAGGCCAGCTGCCAGGCCTTGTCCCCAAGATGACAGGAAAGCCAGCCATCATTGGTCCATGTGTTGAAAGGTCCAAGGCCACGATCACTCAATGGAATCTCTGGGGATCAGGGCAGTAGGTGCAGGCAGCAAGATGTTATTCTGGTGTCCGGACCTTGGTTTTGGTGTTTCTGCTTTGGGTTGTACTTGCAGTTGTATAGGGGAGGCAGCCATATGTGTTAACATGTCTACGGGGCTGAGGGCTCCCTTTCAGGATCTCTCTGTTGAAGCCATAGCCTAGCAACAGGACAGTTCCATCATAAAGTGGTTTAAGTTCAGTGAGGAACCTGGCCACAGGAACCCCAATGTGCCCACACTCCACCCTTCCAGTATTCTCACATTCCACTCAACATACTTTCAATCTTCTGCAATGGTCCCTGTGTGAAAAAGCTGGAGCACTGTAACCAGATTCCACAATAGCAACAGAAGATAACAACAACTTAGATATAATACAAATTAAGATACAGCAAGATTTTGATACAGGGAACAATAATTATAATAACCCTCATGCCAGAAGAGGTTCCTAATAACAAAAATTATAATAACCCTCAAGCCAGAGGAAGTTCCCAATCCACAAAGACTTTCTGGGCAATAAGACACATGTTTAAATGCCACCCACGTAGACAAACCTTGTCCATCAGGTAGGATGCATGCAAGAGAGTGGCCCTATGATAGGACAGTACCGGGAAGTGGGTCACTTCCAGGTCTAGTATACCATACACTTACTTCTTTCCCCATGGGGGTTCCTGAAAGGTCTATATATAATGTGACTGGAGGTGCATGCACTGGCCATAAAAACAAAACAAATCTCCTCAGTGAGATGCTCCTACCTTATGGCCATTCAGGACATACTACAATGAACTTTGGCAGCCACCCTGCTGTTATTCCAGGAATTTGTCCCCAAGGTGCCAGGAGAGGCAGCCATTGTTGGTCCATGTTTCAAAAGGTCCAAGGGTACGTCCCCTCAATGGAGTCTCCATGGATCAGTAAACTTGTTGCTGCCAGCAAGATTTTATTCTGAAGGCCTAACCTCAGCTTCAGGATTCCTACCCTTGCTTTGTACCTGCAGTTGTATAGGGGAGGCAGCCATATGTGTTAATGTGTCTACAGGGCTCAGGGCTCTCTTTTGGGGTCTCTCTGTTGAAGCTGTAGCCTATTAACAGTCCACTTACATCATAAATTGGTGTAAGTTCAGTGAGGGTCATGGGCATAGGAACCCCAACTTCCCACACTTCACCCCTCCAGTTTTCTCACCTTCCAATGTACAATGCTTTCAATCTTCTGCAACAGTCCCTGTGTGAGACAGCAGGAGCACTGTAACCAGATTCACAGTAGCAACAGCAGATAACAATTTAGAGATTATACAAATTAAGATACAGAAGATTTTGATATAGGTAACAAAAATTATAATAATCCTCAAGCCAGTGGAAGTTCCCAATCCACAAAGACTTAAGGAGTGATAAGACACATGTTAAAATGCAACCCACATGGACATAACTTGTCCATCAAGTAGGATGCATGAAAGAGCGTGGCACTGTGATAGGACTGTAGCAGGAAAGGGGTCATTCTAGATCTAGTATACCATACATTTACTTCTTTCCCCATGGGGGTTACTGAAGGATCTATATATAGTGCTACTGGAGGTGCATACCTTGGCCATACTGATAAAACAAAACTCCGTGTAAAGATGCTCCTACCTTCTGGCTGTTTAGGATTTACTACTGTGATCTTTGGTGGCCACTCTGCTGTTATTCCAGGAATTCACAGGAGGCCAGCTTCCAGGCCTTGTCCCCAAGGGGCTAGGTGAGCCAGCCATCATTGTTCCATGTGTCAAAAGGCCAAGGCCATTGCCACTCAATGGAGTCTCCAGGGTCCAGTCCAGTTGGTGCTCAGAGCAAGATGTTATTCTGGTGTCCAAAACTCAGCTACAGTGATTCTTCCTTGCTTTCTACTTGCAGTTGTACAGGGGAGGCAGCCATATGTGTTAACATGTGTACATGGCTCAGAGCTCCCTTTCACAGTGTCTCTGTTGAAGCTGTAGCCTAGCAACAGGCCAGTTACATCATAAAGTGGTTTATGTTCCGTGAGGATCCTGGGGATAGGAACCCCAATTTCCCCACACTCCACCCCTCCAGTAACTGGCCTTCCAATCTACACACTTTCAATCTTGGGCAATGGTCCCTGTTCGATAAAGCTGAAACATTCTAACTAGATTCCACAATAACAACAGAAAATAACATCAACTTAGAGATAATAAAAATTAAGATACAGCAAGATTTTGATAAAGGTAACAAAAATTAAAATAATCCTCAAGTCGGAGGAGATTCCTAATAATGAAAATTATAATAATCCTTAAGCCAGAGAAAGTTCCCAATCCAAAACTACTTTAGGGGTGATACGACACATGTTTTAATGCCACCCACATAGACAAATCTTCTCCACCAGGAGGGATGCATGCAAGAGAGTGGTCCTAAGATAGGACTGTAGCAGGAAGGGGGTCCCTTCCAGGTCTAGTATACCATACTTTTACTTGTTTCCCCATGGGGGTTACTGAAGGGTCTATATATAGTGCTACTGGAGTGCATGCACTGGCCATAATGATAAAACAGAACTCCATGGTAAGATGCTCCTACTTTCTGGCAGTTCAGGACATACAACTGTGACCTTGGTGGCCACCCTAGTGTTATTCCAAGTATACACTGGAATATAGTTTCCAGGCCTACTTACAAACATGCCAGGAAAACCATCCACTATTGTTCCATGTATTGAAAGGTCCAAGGTCACATCCACTCAATGGAGTCTCTGGGGTTCAGTGCAGTTGGTGGTAGCAGCAAGATGTTATTCTGGTTGCCAAACTTCAGCTACAGGGATTCTTCCCTTGGTTTGCACTTGCAGTTGTATAGATGAGGCAGCCATATGTGTTAGCATGTGTATGGGGCTCAGGGCTCACTTTCAGGTTCTCTCTATTGAAGCTGTGTCCTAGCAACAGGTCAGTTACATCACTAAGTGGTTTAATTTCTATGAGGTTCCTCTCCTTAGGAACCTCAACTTCCCCACACTCCATCCCTCAAGAATTTTTGCTTTCGAATCTACATACCTTCAATCTTCTGCAATGATCCTTTGCAAGAAAGCTGGAGCGCTGTAGCCAGATTCCACAATAGCAAATTAAAATAACAACAACTAACAGATAATATACATTAAGGCACAGGAAGATTTTTATACATTAAACAAAAATTATAATAATCCTTTACCCAGAGGAAGATTCCAATCAACAAAGATTTTATGGGTGATAAGACACATTTTAATGCCACACACATATGCAAATCTTGTCCATCAGGAAGTATGCATGCAAGAGAGTGGTCTTATGATAGGACTGTGTCTCAAAGGGGGTCCTTTCCAGGTCAAGTATACTACACTTCTACTTCTTTCCCTGTGAGGGTTACTGAAAGGTCTATATATAGTGCTACCTGAGGTGCATGCACTGGCCATAATGATAAAACAAAACTCCCTGGTAAGATGCTCCAAATTACTGGGCATTCAGGACGTACTACTGAGACCTTTGGAGGCCACCCTGCTGTTATTCCAGAAAAACACAGGAGGGAAGATCCCAGGCCTTCTACCCAAGGTGCCAGGAGATCCAGCCATCTTTGGTCCATGTGTTGAAAGGTCCATGGCCATGTCCACACAGTGGAGTCTCCAGGCTTCAGTACAGTTGGTGTTGGCAGCAAGAAGTTATTTTGGTGGCCAAACCTCGACTTCAGTAATTTTTCCCTTGGTTTGTACTTGCAGTTGTATAGGGGAGGCAGCCATATGTGTTCACATGTCTATGGAGTACAGGGCTCCCTTTCGGGATCTATCTGTTGAAGCTGTAGCAAAGCAACAGCCCAATTACATCATAAAGTGTTTCCAGTTTGGGGAGGATCCTGGCCAAAGGAACCCCAACTTCCCACACTCCAACCCTCCAGAATTCTTGCCTTCCCATCTACATGCTTTCAATCTTGGGCAATGTCCCCTGTGTGAGAAAGCTGGAACACTGTAACCAGATTCCACAGTAACAACAGATGTTAACAAAAAAGTAGAGATAATAAAATTAAGAAACAGCATGATTTTGATCAGGTACCAAAAATTATAATAATACTCAAGCCAGAGGAGGATCCTAATAACAAAAGTAATAATACTTCCCAAGCCAGAGGAATTTGCCAACCCACAAAGACTTTAGGGGTGATAAGACACATGTATTAATGACAACCACATAGGTAAATTTTGTCCATCAGGGAGGATGCATGCAAGAGAGTGGTCCTTTGATAGGACTGTAGGAGGAAAGGGGTTTCTTCCAGGTCTAGTATACCATACTTTTACTTCTTTCCCAGTCCAGTGGGTGTTACTGAAGGGTCTATATATAGTGCTACTGGAGGTTCATGTATTGGCCATAATGATAAAACAAAACTCCCCAGTAAGGTGCTCCTTACCTACTGGCCATTCAGCACATACTAGTGTGACCTTTGGCATCCACCCTGCTGTTATCACAGGAATACACAGGAGGCCAGCTTCCAGGTCTTGCCCTCAAGGTGTGAGGAGAGTCAGCCATCATTGGTCCCTGTGTCAAAAGTTACAAGGCCACCTCCACTCAATGGAGTCTCCAGGATTCGGGGCAGTTGGTGCTGGCAGGAAGATGTTACTCTGGTGGCTGAGACTTGGCTTCAGTGGTCCTACCCTCGGTTTGTACTTGCACTTGTATAGGAGAGACACCCATATGTGTTAACATGTCTACTGGCTCAGGGATCCTTTTCAGGGTCTCTCTGCTGAAGCCATAACCTAGCAACAGGCCAGTTACATCATAAAGTGGTTTAAGTTCAGTGAGGATCCTGGCTATAGGAACCCCAACTTCCCACACTACACCCCTCCAGTATTCACACCTTCCAATCTACACACTTTGAATCTTTCACACTGGTCCCTGGGTGTGAAAGCTGGAGCACTGTATCCAGATTTCTCAATAGCAATAGAAGATAACAACAACTTACAGATACTACAAGTTAAGATACAGCAAAATTTAGATACAGCTAAGAAACATTATAATAATCCTCAAGCCAGAGGAGGTTCCTAATAACAAAATTTATAATAATCCTCCAACCATAGGAAGTTCCCAATCCACAAAGTCTTTAGGGAAGATGAGACACATGTTTTAATGCCATCCACATAGGCAGATCTTGTCCATCAGGTAGGATACATGCAAGAAAGTGTTCCTGTGATAGGACTGTAGGAGGAAGTGGGTCCCGTCCAGGTCTAGTATACCATACTTTTACTCCTTTCCCCATGGGGATTACTGAAGGGTCTATATATAGTGCTACTGGAGGTGTATGCACTGGCCATAAAGATAAAACAAAACTCCCAGGTAAGATGTTCCTACCTTCTGGCAGTTCAGGACATACGACTGTGACATTTGGCAGCAATCCTGCTGTTATTCTGGGAAAACACAGGAGGCTGGCTTCTAGGTCTTGTCTGTAAGGTGCCAGGAGAGCCAGCCATCATGGCGCATGTGTTGAAATGTCCAAGGCCACGTCCACTCAATGGAGTCTCCCAGCTTCAGTACAGTTGGTGGTTGCAGCAATATGTTATTCTAGTGGCCAAACCTCTCCTTCAGTGATTCTTCCCTTGGTTTCTTCTTGAAGTTGTATGGGGGAGGCAGCCATATGTGTTAACATGTCTACAGGGCTCAGGGATCCCTTAGGTGTCTCTCTGTTGAAGCAGTAGTCTAGCAACAGGCCAGTTACATCATAAAGTGTTTTAAGTTCAGTGAGGATCCTGGCCATAGAAACCCCAACTTCTGACACTCCACCCCTCCATTATACTCACCTACAAATCTACACACATTCAATCTTTCACAATGCTCCCTGTGCTAGAAAGCTTGAGCACTGTAACCAGATTCCTAAATGGAAACAGAAAATAACAACAACTTAGAGATAATAAAAACTAAGATACAGCAAGATATTGGTACAGGTAACAAAAATTATAATAATCCTCAAGCTAATGGAGGTTCCTACTAACAAAAATTATAATAATCCTGCAACCAGAGGAAGTTCCCAATCCACAAAGGCTTCAGGGGAGATAAGACACATGTTTGAATGCCACGCACATAGGTAAATCTTGTCCATGAGGTAGGATGCATGCAAAAGAGTGGTCCTGTGATAGGAGTGTTGCAGGAAGGGTGTCCATTCCAGTTCTAGTATACCATACATTTACTTCTTTCCCCGTCAGTGTTACTGATGGGTCTATATATAGTTCTACTGGAGTTGCATGCATTGGCCATAATGATAAAATAAAACTCTGCGGAAACATGCTCCAACCTTCTGGCCATTTAGGACATAATACTGTGATCTTTGGTGGCCACCCTGCTGTTATTCCAGGAATACACAGGAGGCAAGCTTCCAGGCCTTGCCCCCAAGGTAGCAGGAGATCCAGCAGTCGTTGTTCCATGTGTCAAAAGGTTCAAGTCCATGCCCACTCAATGGTGTCTCCTGGCCTCAGTGCAGTTGGTGCTGTCAGCAAGATCTTATTCTGGTGGCCGAACCTCAGTTTCAGTGATTCTTCCCCTGGTTTGCCCTTTGCAGTTGAATAGGGGAATCAGCCATAAGTGTTCACATGTCTACAGGGCTCAGGGCTTCCATTTGGGGTCTCTGTGATGAAGTCGTAGCCTAGCAAATGGCCAGTTACATCATCAGATGGTTTAACTTCAGAGAGGATCCTGGCCATAGGAACCCCAACTACCTGAACTCCATGCATCCTGTATTCTCACCTTCTAATGTACACACTATGAATCTTCTGCAATGTACACTGTGCGAGACAGCTGCAGCAAGCACTGTAATCATATTCCATAATAGCAACAGAAGATGATAACAACTTAGAGATAATAAAAATTATGATACAGCAAAATTTTGATACAGGTAACAAAAATTATAGTAATCCTGAACACAAAGGAAGTTCCCAAACCACAAAGATTTTAGGGGCAATAAGATACATGTTTCAATGACACACACAAAGGCAAATCTTGTCCATCAAGTAGGATGCTTGCAAGAGAGTGGACCTGTGATAGGACCGTAGCAGGAAGGGTATAACTTCCAGGTCTAGTATACTGCACTTTTACTTCTTTCCCCATGGGAGTTACTGAAGGGTCTATATATAGTGCTACTGGAGGGGCATGCACTGGCCATAATGATAAAACAAAACTCCAGGTTAAGGTGCTCCTACATTCTGGCCATTCAGGACATGCTACTGAGACCTTTGGTGGCCACCCTGCTGTTATTCCAGGAATACGCAGAAGGCCACCTTCCAGGCCTTGACCTCAAAGAGCCAGGAGAGCCAGCCATCATTAAGCCATGTGTTAAAATGTCCAAGGCCACGTCCACTCAGTGGTGTCTCTGGGTTTCAGTGTAGTTGGTGCTGGCAGAAAGATTCTTTTCTGGTGGCTGAACCTTGGCTTCAGTGATTCTACCCTTGGTTTGTACTTGCAGTTGTATAGGGGAGGCAGCCATATGTCTTAACATGTATACAGGGCTCAGGGTTCCCTTTTGGGGTCTCTCTGTTGAAGCCGTGGCCTAGCAACAGGACAGTAACATCATCATGTGGTTTAAATTTAGTGAGGATCCTGGCAATAGAAACCCCTACTTCTACACACTCCATCCTTCCAAGATTCTAGCCTTCCAAAGTACATGCTTTCAATCTTCTGCAATGGTCCCTGTGTGAGAAGGATGGGGCAGTGTAACCAGATTTCACAGTACCAACAGAAGATAACAATTACTCGGAGATAATAAAAAATTAAGATAAAGCAATCATTTGATACAGGTAACAAAAATTATAATAATCCTCAAGCCAGAGGAAGTTCCCAATCCAGAAAGACTTTAGGGGCGATAAGATACATGTTTTAATGCCACTCACATAGGCAAATCTTGCCCATTAGGTAAGATGCATCTAAGAGAGTGGTCCTGTGATACAACTATAACATGAAGCAGGTCCCTTCCAGGTCTCAGATACCATACTTTTACTTCTTTCCTGATCGATTTTACTGAAGGGTTTATATATATTGCTACTGGAGGTGCATACACTGGCCATAATGATAAAACAAAACTCCCAGGTAAGATGCTCCTACTTTCTGGCAGTTTAGGACATACAACTGTGACCTTGGTGGCAACCCTGTTGTTATTCCAGGTATACACTGGAATCCAGTTTCCAGGCCTAGTTCCAAACGTGCCGGGAGAGCCAGCCACCCTTGGTCCATGTGTCAAAAAGACCAAGGCCACATCCATGCAATGGAGTCCCCTGGGTTCAGCTCAGTTAGTGCTGGCAGCAAGATGTTATTCTGCTGGCTGAACCTTGGCTTATGTGATTCTTCCCTTGGTTTTTATTTGCAGTTGTATAGGGGAGGCAGCCATATGTCCTAACATGTATACATCCCTCAGGGCTCCCTTTCAGGGTATCTCTGTTGAAGTCGTATTCTAACAGCATGCCAATTACATCATCAGGTGGTTTAAGTTCAGTGAGGATCCTGTCCATAGGAACCTCAACTTACCCTCACTGCACCCCTCCAGTATTCTTGCCTTCCAATCTACATGCTTTCAATCTTGGGCAATGGTCTCTATGCAAGAAAGCTGGAGCACTGTAGCCAGATTCCACAATAGCAGCAGAAGATAACAACAACTTAGAGATAATAAAAATTAAGATACAGCAAGATTTTGATACAGGTAACAGAAATTATAATAATCTTCAAACCAGAGGAGGTTCCCAATAACAAAAATTATAATAATCCTCAAGCCAGAGGAAATCCCCAGTCCACAAAGACTTTAGGGACCATAAGACACACGTTTTAATGCCACCCACATAAGCAAATCTTGTCAGTCAGGTAGGATGCATACAAGAGAGTGGTCCTGTTATAGGACTTTAGCAGGAAGGGGTTTCATTCCAGGTCTCAGTTACCATACATTTACTTCTTTCCCCACGGGGATTACTGAAGGGTCTATATATATGGCTACTTGCAGTGCATACACTACCCATAATGATAAAATAAACCTAGCCGGTATGATGCTTCTACCTTCCGGCCACTCAAGACATATTACTGTGACTTCAGTGGCCCCCCTGCTGTTATTCCCATAATACATAGGAGGCCAGCTTCCAGGCCTTGTCCCTGAGGTGCCAGGAGAGCCAGCCATCGTTGTTCCATGTGTCGAAAGGTCCAAGGCCACATCCACTCCATGGTGTCTCTGGGCTTCAGTTCAGTTGGTGCTGGCAGCAAGATGTTGTTATGGTGGCAGTACTTCAACTTCAGTGATCCTTCCCTTGGTTTGTCCTTGCCATTGTATACGGGAGGCAGCCATATGTGTTAACAGGTCTTCCTGGCTCAGGGCTCCTTTTCGTGGTCTCTCTGTTGAAGTTGTAGCCTAGCAACAGGCCGGTAACATCATCAGGTGGTTTAAGTTCAGTAAGTATGCTGGCCGTAGGAATCCCAACTTCACACACTCCACCCCTATTGCATTCTCGTCTTCCAGTGAACACATTTTCAGTCCTCCACAATGGACCATGTGCGAGAAATCTGGAGCACTGTAACCAGATTCCACAATAGCAATAGAAGATCTTAACAAGTTAGAGATAATAACGTTTAAGATATAGTCTAATTTTGATAAAGGTAACAAAAATTATAGTAATCCTCAAACCAGAGGAAGTTCCCAATCCACAAAGATAAGACACATGTTTTAGTGACACCCACATAGGCAAATCTTGTCCATCAAGTAGGATGCATGCAAGAGAGTGGTCCTGTGATAGGACTGAAGCAGAAATGGATTCCTTTCCAGGTCTAGTATACCATACATTTACTTCTTTCCCCATGGGGGTTACTGAAGGGTCTATATATAGTGCTACTGGAGGGGTATGAACTGACAATTATGATAAAACAAAGCTCTAGGTTAATATTTTCCTATCTTCTGGCCATTCAGGACATACTACTGAGATGTTTGGTGGTCACCCTGCTGTTGTTCCAGGAATACACAGGAGGACAGGTTCCAGGCCTTGTCCCCAATGTTCCAGGAGAGTGAGCCATAGTTGGTTAATGTCTTGAAATGTCCATGGCCACATCCACTCAGTGGTGTCTCCAGGTTTCAGTGTAGTTGGTGCTGGCAGCAAGATATTATTCAGGTGCCCGAACCTCGGCTTCAGTGATTCTTCCCTTGGGTTGTACTTGCAGTTGTATAGGGGAGGCAGACATATGTGTTAACATCTCTATGGGGCTCAGGGATCTCTTTAGGGCTCTCTGTTGAAGCCGTAGTCTAGCAATAGGCCACTTACATCATAAAGTGGTTTAAGTTCAGTGAGGATCCTGGGCATAGGGACCCCAACTTCCCACACTCCACCCCTCCAGTATTCTCGACTGCCAATATACACTCTTTCAATATTCCTCAATGGTCCCTGTGTGAGAAAGCTGGAGCACTGTATCCAGATTCCACAATAGCAACAGAAGATGATAACAACTTAGAGATAATAAAAATTAAGATACAGCAAGATTTTTATACAGGTAACACAAATTATAGTAATCCTCAAGCCAGAGGAGTTTTTCAATAACAAAAATTATTATAATCCTCAACCAGAGGAAGTTCCCTATCCCCAAAGACTTTAAGGGTGATAAGACACATGTTTTAATGCCACCCACATAGGCAAATCTTGTCAGTTAGGTAGGATGCATGCAAGAGAGTGGTTCTGTGATAGGACTGTTGCAGGAAGGGGGTCCTTTCTAGGTCTAGTATACTGTACTTTTGCTTCTATCCCCATGGGGTTTACAGAAGGGTCTCTATATAGTGCTACTGGAGACTCATGAACTCATCATCATGATAAAACAAAACTCCACGGTAAGATGCTCCTACCTTCTGCTGTTCAGTATATACTAGTGTGACCTTTGGCGGCCACCCTGCTGTTATTCCAGGAATACACAGGAGGCTAGCTTCCAGACCTTGTCCCCAATGTGCCAGGAGAGCCAGCCATCATTGGTCCATGTGTTGAAAGATTCAAGGTCACACCCACTCAATGGAGTCTCCGGGTCCAGTGCAGTTGATGTGGGCAGCAAAATGTTATTCTGGAGACCGAACCTTGGCTTCAGTGAATGTTCCATTGGTTTGTACTTGCAGCCCTATGGGGGAGGCAGCCATATGTGTTAACATGTCAGTGGGGCTCAGAGCTCCCTTTTGGGATCTCTCTGTTGAAGCAGTAGTCTAGCAACAGGTGACTTACATCATAAAGTGTTTTCAGTTCAGTGAGGATCCTGGCCATAGAAACTCAACTTCCCACAGTCCATACCTCCAGTAGTCTTGCTATGAATCTACACACTTTCAATCTTTTGCAATGCTCCCTGTTTGACAAAGCTGGAGCACTGTAACCAGATTACACAATAGCAACAGAAGATGATAAATTACAGATAATAAAAATTAAGATACAGAAAAATTTTGATCCAGGTAACAAAAATTATAGTCATTGTCAAGCCAGAGGAGGTTCCTAATACAAAAAATTATATTAATCCTCAAGCCATAGGAAGTTTGCAATCCACAAACACTTTAGGGGCAATAAGACACATGTTTAAATGCCACCCACATAGCCAAATCTTGTCCATCAGGTGGGATGCATGCAAGAGCGTGGTCCTGTAATATGACTGTAGCATGAAGTGGGTGTCTTGCAGGTTTTGTATTCCATAGTTTTACCCATGGGGCTTACTGAAGGGTCCATATATAGTGCTACTGAAGGTGCATGCACTGTCCATAATGATAAAACAAAACTCCCCCGTAAAATGTTCCTATCTTCTGGTCATTCAGCACATACTACTGGAACTTTGGAGGTCACCCTGCTGTTATTCCAGGAATGCACAGAAGGCCAGCTTCCAAGCCTTGTCCCAAGGTGACAGGAGAGCCAGCCATCATTGGTCCATGTGTTAAAAGGTCCATGGTCACATCCATGCAATGGAGTCTCCGGGTTTCAGTTCAGTTGGTGCTGGCAGCAGGATGTTATTCTGGTGGCAGAACCTCAGCTTCAATGATTCTTCCCTTGGTTTGTGCTTGCAGTTGTATAGGGGAGGCAGTCATATGACTTCACTTGTATACGGGGATCAGGGTTCCCTTTTGGGGTCACTCTGTTGAAGCCGTAGACAAGCAACAGGCCAGTTACATCATAAAGTGGTTTAAGTTCAGTGAGGATCCTGGCCATAGGAACCCCAACTTACTCACAATCCAGTATTACTGCCTTCCAATGTACATGCTTTCAATCTTCTCACATCCAGTATTACTGCCTTCCAATGTACATGCTTTCAATCTTCTGCAATGGTCCCTCTGTGAGAAAGCTGTAGCACTGGGACCAGATTCCACAATACAGCAGAAGATAAGCACAACTAGAGATTGTAAATATTAAGATACAGCAATATTTTGATACAGGTAACAAGAATTATAATAATCCTCAAGCCAGAGGAGGTTCCTAATAACAAAAATTATAATAATCCTCTAGACAAGGGAAGTTCTCAATCCACAAAGACTTTAGGAGCAATAAGACACATGTTTTAATGCCAACCACATAGGCAAATCTTGTCAATCAGGTAGGATGCATGCAATAGAGTGGTCCTGTGATAGGACTGTAGCAGGAATGGAGACCTTTCCTTGTATAGTATACCATACTTTAGCTCTTTCTCCATGGGGGTTACTGGAGGGTCTATATGTAGTGGGACTGGAGGTGCCTGCACTAGCCATAATTATAAAACAAAATTCCACATTATGATGTTCTACCTTTGTCTGTTCAGGATACACTACTGTGACCTTTGGCAGACACCATGCTGTTATTCCAGTAATACACTGGAGGCCAGCTTCTAGGCCTTGTCCTCAAGGTGTCAGGAGAGCCAGCCGTCATTGTTCCATAGGTCGAAAGGTCCAAGGCCACATCCACACAATGGAGTCTCCTGGGTTCAGTGCAGTTGTTGCTGGCCTCAAGATGTTATTCTAGTGGCCAAACCTCAGCTTCAGTGATTCTTCCCTTGATTTGTACTTGCAGTTGTATAGGGGAGGCAGACGTATGTGTTAACATGTCTACAGGGCTCAGGACTCCCTTTTGGGGTCTCTCTGTAGAAGCTGTAGTCTAGCAACTGGCCAGTTAAATCATAAAGTGGTTTAAATTCAGTGAGGATCTCGGTCATAGGAAACCCAACTTCCCCACACTACATCCCTCCAATATTATTGCCTTCCAATGTACATGCTTTCAATCTTCTGCAATGGTCCCTCTGCGAGAAAGCTGTAGCCCTGGGACCAGATTCCACAATAGCAACAGAAGATAATAGCAACTAGTGATAATAAAGATTAAGAAAGAGCAATATTTTGATACAGGTAACAAAAATTATAATAATCCTCAAAGCAGAGTAGGTTCCTAATAACAAAAATTATAATAATCCTCAAGCCAGAGGAAGTTCCCAATCCACAAAGATTTTAGGAGCAATAAGACACATGTTTTAATGCCATCCATATAGGCAAATCTTGTCAGTCAGGAAAGATGCATGCAAGAGAGTGGCCTGTGATAGGACTGTAGCAGGAAGGGGGTACCTTCCAGATCTAGTATACCATACTTTTACTTCTGTCCCCATGGGGGTTACTAAAGGGTCTATATATAATGCAACTGGAGGTGCATCCACTGGCCATAATTATAAAACTAAATTCCCCAGTAAGATGCTCCTACTTACTGGCCATTCATGATATATTACCTTGACCTTTGGTGGCCACCCTCCTCTTATTCCTAGAACACAGGAGGCCAGCTTCCAGGTCTTGTCCCCAAGGTGCCAGGAGAGCCAGCCATCATTGGTTCATGTGTCATAAGGTCGAAGGCCACATCCACTCAATGGAGTTTCCTAGCTTCAGTGCAGTTGGTGCTGGCAGCAAGATGTTTTTCTTGTGGCCAAACCTCAGCTTCCATAATTCTTCCATGGTTTGTACTTGCAGTTGTATAGGGGAGGCAGCCATAAGTGTTAACATGTCTATGGTGCTCAGGGCTCCCTTTTGGGATCTCTCTGTTGAAGCAGTCACCTAGCAACTGCCCAGTTACATCATCAGGTGGTTTAAGTTCAGTGAGGATCCTGGCCATAGGAATGCCAAATTTCCCATACTCCACCCCTCCAGTATATTCAACTTCCCATCTACATGCTTTCAACCTTCTGCAATGGACATTTTGCAAAAAAGCTGGAGCACTGTAACCAGATTGCACAATAGCAACAGAAGTTAACAACAATTTAGAGATAATAAAAATTAAGATACCACAAGATTTTGATACAGGTAACAAGAATTATAATAATCCTCAAGCCAGAGGAGTTTCCTAATAACAAAAATTATAATAATCCTCAAGCCAAAGGAATTTCCCAATCCACAAACACTTTAGGGGCAATAAGGCACATGTTTAAATGCCACCCACAAAGGCAAATCTTGTCCAACAGGTAGGATGCATGCAAGAGAGTGATCCTGTGATAGAACTGTGGCAGGAAGGGCGACCCTTCCAGGTCTAGTATACCATACTTTAGTTCTTTCCCCATGTGGGTTACTGGAGGGTCTATATGTATTGCTACTGGAGGTGCATACACTGGCCATAATGATAAAACAAAACTCCACGTTATGATGCTCCTACCTTCTGGATGTTTAGAATATACTACTGTGACCTTTGGTGGATACCCTGCTGTGATTGCAGTAATACATGGGAGGCCAGCCTCTAGGCCTTGTCCTCAAGGTGTCAGGAGAGCCAGCCATAGTGGTTCCATGTGTCCAAAAGTCCAAGACCACGTCCCCTCAATGGAGTCTCCGGAATTTAGTGCAGTTGGTGTTGGCAGCAAGATGTTATTATGGTGGCTGAAATTCAGCTTCAGTGATTCTTCCTTGGTTTGCACTTGCAGTTGTATAGGGGACACTGCCATATGTGTTAACATGTCTATGGGGCTACTGGCTCCCTTTCAGGGTCTCTCTGTTGAAGCTGTGGCCTAACAACAGGCCAGTTCCATCATCAGGTCGTTTCAGTTCAGTGAGGATCCTGGCCATAGGAACCCCAACTTCCCCACATGACACCCCTCCAGTATTCTCGCCTTCCAATCTTCATGCTTTCAATCTTCCACAATATACTCTGTGTGAGAAAGCTGGAGCACTGTAACCAGATTGCACAATAGCAACAGAAGATAACAACAACTTAGAGGTAATAAAAATTAAGAAACAGCAAGATTTCGATACAGGTAACAAAAATTATAATAATCCTCATGCCAGAGGAGGTTGCTGATAACAAAATTATAATAATCCTCTAGCCAGAGAAAGTTCCCAGTCCACAGAGAGTTTAGAGGCGATAAGACACATGTTTTAATGCCACCCACATAGGCAAATCTTGTCCATCAAGTAGGATGTTCACAAGAGAGTGGTCCTGTGATAGGACTGTAGCAGGAAGGGGGTCCCTTCCAGTTCTAGTATACCGTACTTTTTCTTCTTTCCCTGTGGGGGTTAGTGAAGGGTCTACATCTAGTGGGACTGGAGGTGCATGCACTGGCCATAATGATAAAACAAAACTTCCCAGTAAGATGCTCCTACCTTCTGGCTGGTCAGGACACACTACTGTGATCTTTGGTGGCCACCCTGCTGTTATTCCAGGAATACACAGGGGCCAACTTCCACGCCTTGTCCCCAAAGTGCCAGGAGAGCCAGCCATTGTTGGTCCATGTGTCAAAAGGCCCAGTGCCACCTCCACTCAAAGGAGTCTCGTAGCTTCAGTGCAGTTGGTGCTGGCAGCAAGATGTTATTCTATTGCCTAAACTTCGGCTTCAGTGATTCTTCTGTGGTTTGTACTTACAGTTGTACTAGATATGTTAGATCATGTGTAGTAGTATTATATAGTGAAACAATTTAAGTTCCAAAAATCTGGGGACCTGTTTATGTTTTTGGAGCTTTTACTACAACATGCCATTATTAGTTCTAAATTGCTCAGGGACATTAGTTTGCAAATGACATATTTTAATCGTTAAATGCATTCAAGGATCAATTAGAATTGTAATATAAACACAAAGTTAACTAAAATTTCTACAGTTTTATTCCTTGGGTTATCTCTTATAACACACTTGTGGTTTTAATCTAGAAAAGTCTTAGCTTGTTTAGCATTTTCTGAGGGGAGTAGGTGAGAATTTGCTTATGTCCACTTTCTTCATAAAACATTTTGATGGAAATTTATATTTTTTATTTATACTGTCAGCAATATTATACTTTGTTCAACTTGGGACAAATGGATAATTTTGCTCTTGCTTATAGAGGGAATATAATTATTTTAGATTACATATTGGAAGATCAATGCTTCCTATAATCTTTAAGTAGAAATTTTCCAAGGCACTATTTCCTTTTTTTCCCCCACATAGGCATTAATAGTGAAACTATCCATGTACAGCTTCATATAATTTTATACAAAGGAATTGCAGAATCAATAATATGACAAGTGATAAAGTTTTAAAAAATAAATTCACAATACCACATTAATTTTCATTGACCATAGTAAGCTGAAATAGGCAAATTTGCAGTTCGTGCTATTTGATCTAATTGCATTTTATACAATAGAAAACACTAATTTGGAATGCTTCATGTATCAGAGATGCTACAGCCAGCTTTAGGGAATGACTGATGCTGAATCCTGACTTCTCCATGGGATGAAGTTGCAAGGAATCCTGGTTAGTGGGGCATTTTATATATTTTTCTGTTATGTGGCTATTACCTATCAAGGCAGGCAGCCTGATTTCAGGCTCTCAGGCATATAAAATTGTATGGGTTGTTTAAGTCATCCCTGAAGGTGGCAATTGGTTTACATCTAGTAAAAGAGCTCAGACTGATCTTATAATTTCATAAAAATAACTATAGGATTTTATGAGAGGAAGAAGATCTGTAGTTTTCTCTGTGCTAAACCTGATTCTACCCACATCTTCACAGTTTTGCCTCTCCCCTGTCTGTCCACCTCTGAGAAATTAGTTGTGAATGGAGCTGGTCAGAACAGCATGTTAATTAGTCCAAGTTACTAAAGAGCAGAACTAAGAGACCTTAAAGTCACACTCCTCCTCCCTGTTGCCCTCTTCTGTTTCATCAGGACACAAAGCCTAGCCCCTCTGGGCCTGCTCTTTAGACCCTTCCTGCTATTCTACATCAAGTGCAGTCAGAGAGGCCCAGGCTTCTTGCTTGGTCTCTTCTCAAAGAGCTGATTTTAAGATATATATGGTTTTCATCTTGGGAGAAGAGGGAGCAGGAACAGAGACAGGATCTGAGTCTTCATGCTCCTACTCGGCCTATTTCAAAATTTTATTTTGAATATTGAGTGTTATGCAGCTACCAACTGATCTGTAACTTATGCCTCTCTGCTGATCATACCTTCCACAGCCCCCCAGACTCTTTTGGAAAGACTTTGGTTTTTGGAGTAAGATTTTGGTACCAATTTCCTGGCAAAGTATTATAATCACCGTGAGATATCACATATAATCTCTAAGATATAAATGTGTCAAAAGACAAAGTAAAATTTAAACTGGAATATTTAAGCAAATGAGTCCCCTATGCACTATTTTGGAATTTGACTTAAAATAAAAAATATATATATGAACTCATTTTGATCTAACTGTATTATGCATTCTCTCCCCTTTGAGTAACTATTTTAATTGACTCACTCCATAGCCTTTAAAGAGACTCATTCAAGCAGTTGTACAGGACAAAGGCAATTTATCAGACTTTCTGGGGAATCTGGTTAAGGGCCAAGGCATTGTGCTTACTGTTTATTCTGGAAGATTTTGGACCATTGACCTCAAACTAAATACTAAAATGCCATCTTCTCCAGAGATCTGGACAAATCCTTTGGTTTCCTGAAAAGAAACAGTTTGTTGTACTGTTAAAGGGCATCAGCCCAGATGTATCTTTTATTTGTTTCAGTTGCTCATTCTTTTACTTTGCAAAGAAATGAATACATGCACCTCTAAAGAGAGAAGAATAATTAGAATAGTCTCATCTTCTAACATGCCAAGCCATTAAATCCCTTTAGAGGAAGATGAATGATATGAAATCCAGTTTCTTTAACCAATGTATAATCAGTGATTACTAAGCAAGTATGGTGATTTATTTATCAATTCTCAGCAAGAGGTGACAATAATGTGGCAATTGTAGATTCAATTTTCCCATTGTGGCAATGCAGATTTAATTTTTTTCTTAAATGAGTGCTAAAAACACCATAATTTCTATCCCATGTGCTAAACAATACCAGGACCAGGAATTTTCCCCTTGGTCTTATGGTAAATAATACTGAAGCCTGGCAAAAGTAGCTTAGCAATGTTCCTAGGATGACTGGATGTGACTGACTGAAGTAGCTCAGTCATTAAAGCATGTAGTTTGCTCAACAAGACAAGTTTCAAGGGGTTACCTCACTGTGATCAGCAGTCCAAGGTTGTGTCATAAGCGTTGCTAAGTCTTCCTCGACAGTTTCCTCCTTTACAAAGCTCTCCTTGATATCACCCACCCAGGCCCCAACACCTTAGAATGATCTCTGACTTCTGTCCTCTGAAACAGTAATAAAGCCCCTCTAAGAAGCTGTTCGCCATCCAATAATAAGTCAAATAAACCTGGATTTGCTTTATCAATAGGTTTGTGTGTACGTGTGTATGTGTGTTCTTTTGAAGAGCTGGCAGTTGACTTCAATATTCAAAAGGATCTGAACTATGAACAGAATTCCTTGTATGAAGTGAAAGTATTTGTATGTTACTCCATGTATAATGCATATTTGTAAGTCACTTGCATGTCAGATATATATTAGACATACAGTTTGAATTTGTATGTCACTTTATGTCTAATATCTATTTGTTATTGAATTGAACCACTTTTCTTTCTGGCAATTTTTCCAGAAATCTCTTTTGGTGTGTAGGCTTTCCTGATTATGAAGCTTACATATGATAATATGACCTGATTATGAGGTTACAAATAATCGCTTTGATATAAGAAGAAAAATGCTCCTGTGAAATCACCTATATGTACATAAATAAGAACCCTCAGTATATTAACCAGAACAATTTCTGGTAGTGTAATTCCCACTATGGACAGGATCCCTAAGTTAAACCTCAGCTAAGCCTCTGATCTACTAATCTTTTTTTGGTGATGTTACATTAATTGACAGAAAGACAATAATTTATGAAAATACTTTTCCTCACAGTCTTATATCATTTTCCTTTCTGGCATATGCTCTGGTAACATTGGACATATTAAATTAACCTTACCTTATATTAAGAAACTAGCTTTCAAAATTTCCTGTTGTTTGCTTCTTTCAATTTTAATCAAAGTGTTAATTAAATTGCAATGACATGTTTTAACATTTTTATATAGAACGCTTACACGGTAAGCATGTATTGATAATGAATGTGACATATTTTGCTTGTAAACTAATTACTCTAAAAGATTTTACCTCTTGAGAATGTGATTTAGTGTATAAAACACCAAAACAGTCTATATGTGAACTAATTGTAACCCATTACATAAAATTATAGAAAACTTTCATTTACATTTCATAGTGTGGCTTGCTGTGCAGGTTAATATTAAACCAGACATTTCCTTCCTAATATCTTAATATATTTGTTTTCAAACTTAGTGAGACCAGACAATTTAAATGATTTTAATATATAATTTTATTTATCTAATTTAGCCACAACAGAATAATTTTTAAGGAACCAATACAACTAATTCCTGAGAGAGAGGTTTATTTCCATGAATTGTATTACCAGGCTGTGATAATGATCTCTGCTCTTTGTTTCATGCTGTGAAGTTCTTTGATCACAAATGAGATCAGGTCAAATGCTGGAATGCATTGAAAAACGTTTTTGGAAAGTATATCAGAAGTTTTCCAGTACACACACACACACACACACACACACGTCAGAAGTGATCCCTCCAATCTAGAATACTACTGACACTGCTTAAAGCTTCAAAGAGAATTTTAACATTTTTATCTTCTTAGCTGGCTTTATAAAACAAATTATTTTTGTTAAAATAGGCACTAATAGAAATAAAAGGGGCACAATAGCTAATATTTATTAAGCACTATGTTATTATAACTGTAAGGGTTTTATGTGTGTTATGTTCTATAAAGTTGCCACAAACACATTAGTGAATGTTGAATCATTGCTCCTGGGGAAATTTGGTTAAGTTCCCATAAGCCACTTGTCACAACATTTGCATAAACTGTTCAACACATAACCTTGTTTCATGTATGCTTCCTTACAAAGACACCTTATTTGAAATATGGTGTTGATTCATTAGCACTGAACTCAGAGCCAACAGGGCTGTAACTCATGGGACTGAATGAAGTTGATCTAACAAACATATTTTCTTCCTAAAGCACATCTTCATCTTCTTGCTTCTCAGGAACACCAGAAGGCACTTCAGCACTACCATCAGAGGCTAAACAGTGAAATCACTAACAAAAAGCACAAAAATGCAAAAATGTGGTATAAAAAAAGATCAGGAAAGGGACACTTGCTTACAGTATGAGATGCAACAAGGCAGAGATTTCATTGTTTGACCTCAGCTGGGCACATGCCTGTCAGGTGAGTTTGTTTTTCACTGTTCTGAGCATATCCAAGAATGTCCTTAAAATACCACAAGTATTGATTTTGGGGTTGCAAGTAAGTTTTAGTGTACAGGCAAATTTGAAAATATGGAATCCACAAATAAGGAAAGCCTGCACTAGAGTATTTATTTTCACACTAATCCAGTGAGAGAGTTAAAAAAATCCTTCTCCCCGCCGCCATTTTCCTCCCATTTCTGTACATCCATATTTTATAGGAAAGGTATGAATGACAGGATTGGAGTTGTCGCATACTTTCTAACTATCATAATGCCTTATACTAGAGCACTAAACCCTATAGCCTTTAAATAGTGTCACATATTGTCACTTCAATTATTTCAGGGGATTTTACTCCTTGAGAATATGATTTAGTGGATAAAACATCTAATCAGTGTATATATGAACTAGTTGGGATCCATAACACAGTTATTGAAAACATTCACTTATATTTCTACCTTTGTAATATTAACAGAATAACTATGATAACAATATCAGAATATGATTCACATAATTACCTGACTGCCATTTATTTGAACAAAATAAAACGGGAGAGCTCCCATACAACCTCAGTCTTACCTATTACATTATTTGTACTTTATTGTAAATAACTATATACTTTTATACTTTTTCTGGCCAACTGGTCTATAAACTCCCAAAGAGCTGCACATGTGTCTGTCTCATCCCCCAGTCCTCCTTCAGTGTGGGGCGCACAATCTGGCATCTAGTGGACACAGAACACACAAGATTATCCTCTCTTATGTGTTGGACAGTGAAAGACTCTTTCATAGTGGCTACATCCACTGATCTTGCATTTCTCTCATACTTTTCCCAAGTGTCATGTGGCCCAGAATCTTCAGTGATAATGAACCATGAAACATATATTATGTGAAGGAATTGTGTGAAGAAATTTAATACATCGCCCTGTGTCTTTTCCACAGGACAATACTGGACTGGAAATGGACACCTCTTTCCAAGATACCAAACCTTTACATTAGGCAAGGTAATGCAATGAAGTCATCCACCAAATTCAAAATTAGGTTAAAGTGGGCAAGGATATTCAGAATCCTAATAGGTTCGGTTCCTCCAGATACCAATTCACACTTACCCTATCAATTCACACAATGTTGTAGGCCTTCCTGAAAGAGAAAACAGGGAAAGGAAAATACTACATTTGTAAATTTATATCCATTCTTTTCTTAGAAGGTACAGTAATAAAGTTTTAGGTTTTTGTAGGACAAGGTATTCAAAATATGCCAGTGTTTTAAAGTTTAAGCAAACAAAAAGGGAACCATGCTAGTGGGGTTCTAAAAGAGCTAAGATATTCCTACCTCTGCATCCTTGCAAGGTTCAAAAACTCATTCAAGATTCATTCCTCTTTCCATGTGTTACAAATTCATGATAACTGATACATTATATTTCAGGTCAGTATTTTTGTGTAATTTTTTAAGTATGTGATGAATATTACATTCCAAAGTCCATCTTTTCATTTTCCATCTACATAGCAACAGGTTTACATCTCTTAAGATATTTGTGACATTTTATTTAATCCTAGGGCATTTTAAATATGTTTTATTTTCATTGCTGATAGTCTGATCCTCTGGGGAAGACCCATGTAACAGGATTTCATATAGCATAAGCCCAGTTCAGAATCCATTTTGCTGCTCATTAAAAATGAAGAAACACCCCAGGGTTGTTTACAGTCTTTTTCTAAAGATCACAATAGTCTTCCACACTAAATACAGACCTGCAGCATGAAGAATCGGCATTGTTCACACTTGTCTCAATTTGGTCTCCAGTACCATGCAGCCAGCCACTGGAGAATAGACAGGTTGCACATGGGAAGTTAAACATCATTTAGGAGCATAGGGAAAGGCAAGTAGAGAAACCCCAGTGGCTCAAGGGTCCTCCCCCAAGATGCAGATATCACCGGGAATCAACAAGCCTATCCGTCCATGGCTTACAGATTCACACTCACTTTTAACTTTAAAAAAGAAAGGTCACTGCAGCACCAAAGTCCTGAGTGATTGCCGATCAGGAGTGGGCATAATGAATGGGATGCACTACATGAAATGATGTCTTTCACCTCCATCTCCATGTCATTTATTTTTTCTGCCCTAGGTACCTTGAAATATTCTGACATGTATTGATTACTGAAATTTAATGTGAAGGGAAAGCTGCTGATTACTGCCTGGAGGAATGGGAGACTCAGGAACTGTACTATGACTCAGTCCAGCAAGTTTTTCCCATATCTAAATTTGTGTCTCTGTTGTCCAGAAAAATTATAAATATTGGAAAAACCAAAGACAAATATTACTAAGCATGGCAATAGGTGTTAAAGGAGATTCTCCTACAAAAAGCTGAAAACTCACCCTTCTTTGTATTTGTAATTTGACCAAGGTATCACCTTTGTCAGTTTCTTTCTCTAGAATAAATCAGTAATGCTGTGATGGATGTCCGTGCAGGGGTGGTGTAAAAATTCTGGAAAGGCAGGTTGCACGATGACTTGGTTTTAAACGTCTACCTGCATCAATCTCTGCACCTCTGTCCCCTTATTTACATAAAATGTTCCTTATGTTTAGTCTCATATATCTCAGAGCCATCAACTCCACTTAACATCCAGCACTCTACTTTGATTATTTACCATTTGGCCATTTGGTCTCCTGTTATCCTTCACATTACTGTGCATGTACTTCCTGAGGTATCTCAACTACACTTATTTTCTGTGTGCTGGATTAATCTTTAGCAGATTTATCTTAGGAACTTTGGTCTTTGGGTTATTTGTTCAGTCTTATTTTCCACAGACTTACCCACCTTCAAGTTTGAGTCACCATCCCTCTTTCTACTTTGATAGTTTGTCATTTAAAAAAGTAAATAGTAACAGTTTCCCTTCACATTACCTTGTATTACCTTGCTGTAGAATCTCATCTAAGGGTTTAGAACCTGTGATTCCAGGTTAATTTTAGCAGATTTATTTTAGAGATTTGATTTTGCTTTTATTCTCTAAGCCACTGCCCCTCAACTGTCATACAAAATATATGCATATAGTAAAAGGTAAGTTTTATAACTTGTGTAGGACACCTAAGTTCCATGTAAAAGGAATGTTTTTCTTAGGTTTCCAAAATTTTAACAGTACTCTCTCCCAAAATGATGGTATATCTACCATTTAATCCTACCACAATCATTCTTCCATGTGAGAAACTTGGGTACATTGTCTAAACTTTCTGAATTTAAGTTTCTATATCTGTAAAATGAAGACACTGATAGTGCCTATGAAAAGGATTTTTGGGTTTGTGTTCCACGGGTTAATAAATATAAAGGACTTAAAAAAGAGAGAAAATTCTCAGTAAGGGTTTACTAATTTCCTTCTGTCCCCTTCCTGCAACCCTTTCCCTTCCTCTTTCCTCTCCTTCCTGTAAACAGGAAACAAGGAGAAGCTCAAGAAATGTTACTGAATAACTGTACTCACAGCTTTAGGATTGGAAATCATTCAGATGTAAAAAGTTTATTAGAACCTCACATTTGCTTCATTTTTCAAGCTGAAGGGAAGTAGTCCATGTAGAATCAGAAAACAGACACTGATAATTCCAATGTAATCCCCAATGTTTTAGGTTTACTTAGCAGATGAATTTTAATCCATTGAGAAGGAAGAAGTAACACTAGAAATGCACAGAGATCCCTCATCCACAATTAAGCAGTTTTCCTTCCTGATGGCGATATTAGATAATTAAGTCAAAGAAATAGTACAGGTATAATAATAGAAAAATTGAGTCTGGAAGATAGATATCAGAGAATGTGATTCTGAAAGGTGAAAGGAACTTTAGCTATGAACCATAGAAATGTTTAATTTTAAAGGCAAGTAACTATGAAATTTACACAAAACAGTCATACTTTCTTATACAATAAATAGATTTTTAAACTAAAATAGCTGTGAAAAATACATTTCCTCATACTTGACCTTAAATTGATTTTACACACACACACACACACACACACACACACACACACACAATAAATTTCTTTACTACAATATATTAGAAAAGGCTTCATATTCTTGGCAATTTCTCCTATTAAGAGGTGGAAGCTAGTTTTCCACCCTTTGAACTGGGCTTGCCTCATGACCTGCTTTACCAATAAAAGATGGTGGAAATGAAAGTATTATTTCTAAACCCAGGCCTTGAATTTGCATGCAGACTCTTCTGGAATTCTGCTGCCATCTGATAAAGCACAAGCTTGCTGTTGGAGAGGCCACGTGGAGGAGGCAGTCAAGTGTCTGCTTTTCTGCCAAAATCAAGCCATGTGAGTGACACTTCCTTGGACCAATGAGCGCCAGCTAAGCTGGTACCTAACTGCAGCCTAATGAGTGAGCCTAGGCAAGCCCCAAAGAGGAAACATTTTCCTGAGCCCAGGCCAAATTCCTGGACCACAGGATCAGGAGCAAATAATATGGTTGCTATTTAAAACACTGAGTTTTAACATGTTTGGTAATACAGCAATAAATAACAGAGACATTATTATTTACAGAAAGCACAGGGCAGTTGTAGCTTTTTAAGTAAATAAGCCCTAAGAATAATAATAGAGATTGATGTCAATTGAAGGAACATCTCCAGTGTCACAAAGCTCTAGATCACCTTGCCAAAGTTCTTTTGAATGGGTGATAACTTTTGACTGAGGAACTATGATATGTCTATTTCAACCACAAACCTAAAAACATATAAATTATCTTTAATATTGCATTACATAAATTTTAGATTTTATGTATATGCTGTTAACATACACCAAGAAAGTAAGGTTTATTTCCATCTACTGTGGGGAAACTAATAAATAAACCAATTGACTTACCTAATATTTGACTGTAAAACATCCCATTTCTTCTTGTTAAAGTCTCAAACACAAAATTTAAATATAGGAAATATGAAATATTTGTCACTCTCTACATTACTGTCATTTTGTCACTAAGTTCTGACATGACAACAGGTACATGGGAAGGAGGTAATGTAAGCCCTCCACAGAGTTTTTCGTATGTATTACCAATGGTTAATTGAAGACTGAGACCAAAGGCAGGTTAAGGAGACCACACAGCAACTCAGCATGAGGATGACTGACATCTCTATGAACATCAGATTTAGATTCTTGTAGTTTCTTCAGGAGTTTCTTGTTAAAAACTGCATCCTCACAGAGCTCTGGACAGTATCAGAATATTCTTACTATGTGTTTGCTTCTGAATCCTATGTCCACAATGTACTCTGGAAACCCATAAGCCCTTACCTTGACCCATTATGCAAGAAGTGACTCAAGTGCATCCTTAACAAAGGATGTAGGATAAACCTCAAATTTAGAGCAGGTGGCTTGCTGGCATCCATGAGGATGGAGGCTGAAGTTGCCAGCACGGTCACCTCATGGCCCTCTGTGCGAGTTCATACAGGATTGTCTTTAAATTGATCTAGTGATTGTATTTCATAAATGTGGGAAAAGTAGAAATTATGAGGCCAATAGGGATGGATGGTTGTTTCTATATAGTTTATGCTTTGGATAATATAATGATAAAATAAGGACTTTAACCCATCAAATTTAGTCTAGGTGTGAAAGCTGGAGAGGCCCCTTGACAGCATATTAAAAGAAATTCTCATCTCTTGCAGAAGGCCAAAAAAAGCACAAAGTTAGAGAAGTAGATACATGATTGGAAATGTCTTACTAAATTATATGAGTAATGATATCCTCCCAGTTTTAACCCCAGTGTCAGATCACAGGGCTCTATGTGTGCGTAGGGAGCTGGGCAATGGGGCACATGGTCACTGTCCTCTGGAGCTCTCTAAGGGATCCAGGGGATGGAAAGAAATCTCAGTCACAGTACCATTCAGGGGTGTCTGTGGGTGATCTGATTTTTTCCTTTTTCTTTTTGTTTTATACTTATTTTGTTGTCTCCCTGTGTATGGAAAGTCTTGTGTCATATGTCTTCAAGTGTAAGTACATTTTTCATTACATATGCTTGTTGCTTAGATTTTGGAATTTATATTCTTTAACAAAATAATTTTCTAATACTTTTCATGAAGAACTGTATTTCAAATAACAAATTTGGCATTTGACCAAATACATCATCACTTTACAAAGATGTATTTTACAGGATGACTTGTTAAAAAATAAGCTAACGATAAAATTTATAATTAGAAGACATTCTTAAGGATAACCATTGGAAAGAAGTTTAATGATCTCTTTTTTTAAGTTTTTATTAAGGTATTATTGATATACACTCTTATGATGGTTCCACATGAAAAAACAATGTGGTTATTACATTTACCGATATTTTCAAGTCCCCACCAAGACCCCAATGTCTATGATCTTAAATGTCTATCAGTGTAGTAAGATGCCACAGATTCACTATTTTCCTTCTCTGTGCTACACTGTTTTCCCCATGATCCCCCACAACTTGTGTGCTAAACATAATACCCCTCAATCCCCTTCTCTATCCATCCCTTCCCGCCCTCCCACACCCCTCCTCTTTGGTAACCACTAGTTCCTTCTTGGAGTCTCTGAGTCTGCTGCTATTTTGTTCCTACAGTTTTGCTTCATTGTTATACTCCACAAATGAGGGAAATCATCTGGCTCTTGTCTTTGTCGGCCTGGTTTATTTCACTGAGCATAATATCCTACACCTCCATCCAAGTTGTTGCAAATGGTAGAATTTGTTTCTTTCTTATGGCTGAATAGTATTCCATTGTATATATGTACCACCTGATCTTTATCCATTCATCTACTGATGGACACTTAGGTTGCTTGCATATCTTCGCTATTGTAAAAAGTGCTGCGGTAAACATAGGTGTGCATATGCTTTTTTGAATCTGAGAAGATGTATTCTTTGGGTAAATTCAAGGAGTAGGATTCCTGGGTCCAACAGTATTTCTATTTTTTAGTTTTTTGAGGAACCTTCATATTGCTTTCCACAATGGTTGAACTAGCTTACATTCCCACCAGCAGTGTAGGAGGGTTCCCCTTTCTCTGCATCTTTGTCAGGGTCTGTTGTTCTTAATCTTTTCAATGCTGGCCATCCTTACTGGTGTGAGGTAATATCTCATTGTGGTTTTAATTTGCATTTCCCTGATGATTAGTGATGTGGAGCATCTTTTCATGTGTCTGTTGGCCATATGAATTTCTTCCTTGAGAACTGTCTCTTCATATCCGCTGCCCATTTTTTTTAATCAGATTATTTGCTTTTTGGGTGTTGAGGCATGTGATTTCATTACATATTTTGGATGTTAACCCCTTGTCAGATATGTCATTTACAAAAATATTCTCCCATACTTTAGGATGCCGTTTTGTTCTATAGATGGTGTCCTTTGCTGTACAGAAACTTTTTAGTTTGATGTAGTCCCATGAGTTCATTTTTGCTTGTGTTTCCCTGCTCGAGGAGATGCGTTCAGGAAGTAGTTGCTCATGTTTATATTCAGATTTTTGCCTATGTTGTTTTCTAGGAGTTTTATGGTTTCATGACTTACATTTAGGTCTTTCATCCATTTCAAGTTTCCTTTTGTGTAAGGGGTTAAACAATAATCCAGTTTCATTCTCTTGCATGTAGGTGTCCAGTTTTGATAACACCAGCTGTTGAAGAGGCTGTCATTTCCCCACTGTATGTCTATGGCTCCTTTATAGTATATTAATTGACCATATGTGGTTGGGTTTATATCAGGGCTCTCTAGTTTGTTCCATTGGTTTATGGGTCTGTTCTTGTGCCAGTACCAAATTGTCTTGATTAGTGTGGCTTTGTAGTAGAGCCTGAAGTTGGGGAGCATAATCCCCCCAGCTTTATTCTTCCTTCTCAGGATTGCTTTCCCCTTTTGGTGTCTTTTGTGGTTCCATATGAATTTCAGGATGATTCTCTCTAGTTCATTGAAGAATGCTGTTGTTATTTTGATAGGAATTGCATTGAAACTGTAGATTGCTTTAGGCAAGATGGCCATTTTGACAATATTAATTGTTCCTATCCATGAGCATGGGATGTGTTTCCGTTTATTGGTATCTTCTTTAATTTCCCTCAGGAGTGTCTTGTAGTTTTCAGAGTATAGGTCTTTCACTTCCTTAGTTAGGTTTATTCCTATGTATTTTATTCTTTTTGATGCAACTGTGAATGGAATTGTTTTCCTGATTTCTCTCTCTGCTAGTTCATTGTTAGTGTATAGGAATGCCACACATTTCAATGTATTAATTTTATATCCTGCAACTTTGCTGAATTCAGATTGATCTAGTAGTTTCGGAGTGGATTCTTTAGGGTTTTTTATGTACAATATCATGTCATCTGCAAACAGGGAAAGTTTAACTTTGTCCTTGCTGATCTGGATACCTTCTATTTCTTTGTGTTGTCTGATTGCTGTGGCTAGGCCCTCCAGTGCTATGTTAAATAGAAGTGGGGAGAGTGGACATCTTTGTCTTGTTCTTGATCTTAAAGGAAAAGCTTTCAGCTTCTCACTGTTAAGTATGATGTTGGCTGTGGGTTTGTAATATATGGCCTTTATTATGTTGAGGGACTTGCCCTCAGTACCCATTTTGTTGAGAGCTTTTATCATGAATGGATGTTGAAGTTTGTCAAATGCTTTTCAGCATCTATGGAGATGATCATGTGGTTTTTGTTCTTCTTAGTGTTGATGTGGTGGATGATGTTGATGGATTTCCAATGTTGAACCATTCTTGCAACCCTGGAATAACTCCTACTTGATCATGAAGGATGATCTTTTTCATGTATTTTTTAATTTGGTTTCCTAATATTGTGTTGAGTATTTTTGTATCTATGTTCATCATGGATATGGGTGTGTAATTTTATTTTGGGGGGGTTTGTTTGCCTGGTTTTGGTATTAGAGTGACGCTGGCCACATAGAATGAGTTTGGAAGTATTCCCTCTTCTTCTACTCTTTGGAAAACTTTAAGGAGGATGGGTATTAGGTCTTCACTAAATCTTTGATAAAATTCAGCTCTGAAGCCATCTTGTGCAGGGGTTTTGTTCCTAGGTAGGTTTTTGATTACCAGTTCAATTTCATTGCTGGTATTTGGTCTGTTCTGATATTCTGTTTCTTTCTGGGTCAGCCTTGTAAGGTTGTATTTTTCAAGGAGGTTGTCCATTTCTTCTAGTTTATCCAGTTTGTTAGCATATAATTTTGCATAGTATTCTCTAATAATTCTTTGTACCTCTCTGGTGTCCGTAGTTATTTTTCCTTTCTCACTTCTGATTCTGTTTATGTGTGTAGACTCCCTTGTTTTCTTGATAAGTCTTGCTAGTGGTTTATCTATTTTGTTTCTTTTTTTGAAGATGAGCTCTTGCTTTCATTGATTCTTTCTATTGTTTTATTCTCCTTGATTTTATTTATTTCTGCTATTATCTTTATTATGTCCCTCCTTCTACTGACTTAGGGCCTCTTTTCTTCTTCTTTTTCTAGTTTGTTAATTGTAAGTTTAGACTGCTCATGTGGGATTGTTCTCCTTCCTGGGATAGGCCTGTATGGCCGTATACTTTCCTCTTAGCATGGCCTTTGCTGCATCCCACAGATTTTGTGTTGTTGAATTATTATTGTCATTTGTCTCCATGCATTGCTTGACCTCTGTTTTTATTTGGTCTTTGGCTCATTGGTTATTTAGGAGCATGTTGTGAAGCCTCCATGTGCTTGTGGGATTTTTCATTTTGTCTATGTAATTTATTTCTAGTTTCATACTTTTGTCACCTGAGAAACTGGTTGGTACATTTTCAATCTTTTTGAATTTACTGAGGCTCTTCTCGTGGCCTAGTGTATGATCAATTCTTGAAAGTGTTCCATGTGCAATTGAGAAGAATGTGTATTCTGCTGCTTTTGGGTGTAGAGTTCTGTAGAAGTCTGTTAGCTTCATCTGTTCTACTGTGTTGTTCAGTGCTTCTGTGTTCTTACTAATTTGCTGTCTGGTTGATCTGTCCTTCTGAGTGAGTTAACTATTGAAGTCTCCCAGAATGAATGCATTGGATTCTATTTCCCCTTTTAATTCTGATAATATCTTTTTCACATATTTAGGTGCTCTTCTGTTGGGTGCACAGATATTTATAATGGTTATATCTTCTTGTTGGATTGACCCTTTTATCATCATGTAATGTCCTTCTTTTTCTCTTGTTACTTTCTGTGTTTTGACATCTATTTTGTCTGATACAAGTACTGCAACTCCTGCTTTTTTCTCCCTATTTGTTGCATGAAATATCTTTTTCCATCCCTTCACTTTTAGTATGTTTATGTCTTTGTATTTAAAGTGAGTCTCTTGTAGACAGCAAAATAGTGGGTCTTATTTTTTTCTCCATTCAGTGACTCTATGTCTTTTGATTGGTGCATTCAGTCCATTTGAATTTAGGGTGATTATTATAGATGTGTACTTACTGCCTTTGCAGGCTTTAGGTTCGTGGTTACCAAAGGTTCAAGGTTAACTTCCTTAGTATCTAAGAGTCTAACTTTGCTCACTTAATATGCTATTACAAACACAATCTAAAGGTTCTTTTTTTTCTCCTCCTTTTCCTTTCTCCTCCATTCTTTATATATTAGGTATCTCATTCTGTACTCTTTGTCTATCCCATGTTTGACTTTGGGGATAGTTAATTTAATTTTGTGTTTGCTTAGTAATTAGCTGTTCCCCTTTTTTACTGTGGATTTATTACCTCTGGTGACAGCTATTAAACCTTAGAAACTCTTCCATCTATAGCAGTCCCTGCAAAATACACTGTAGAAATGTTTTGTGGGTGATAACTTCTCTCAGCTTTTGCTTTTCTAGAAATTGTTTAATCTGTCTGTCTAATTTAAATGATAATCTTGTCAGATAAAGTAATCTTGGTTCCAGGCCCTTCTTCTTTGCATTAAATACATCATGCCACTCCCTTCTGGCCTGTATGGTTTCTGCTGTGAAGTCTCATGATAGCCTGATGTGCTTTCATTCATATGTGATTTTACTTCTCTTTATGGCTGCTTTTAAAAGTCTGTCCTTATCTTTTATCTTTGCCATTTTCATTACTATATGTCTTTGTGTTGTTTTCCTTGTGTCCCTTGTGTTGGGAAATCTGTGCATCTCCATGGCCTAAGAGACTATTTTTTTCCCCAGATTGGGGAAGTTTTCAGCAATTACCTCCTCAATGACACTTTCTATCCCTTTTTCTCTCTTCTTCTTCTTCTGGTACCCCTATAATGCAAACATTGTCCTGTTTGGATTGGCCACACAGTTCTCTCAATATTCTTTCATTCTTAGATATCCTTTTTTCTCTCTGTGCCTCAGCTTCTCTGTATTCCTCTTCTCTAGTTTCTATTTCATTTATTGTCTCCTCCACCATGTCTAATCTGCTTTTAATACCCTCCATTGTGCTCTTCAATGATTGGATCTCTGACTGGAATTCATCCCTGAGTTCTTGAATATCTTTCTATACCTCCATAATCAAGTTAATAATTTTTATTTTGATCTCCCTTTTAGGAACATTCATGAGGTCAATGTCATTTAAATCTTTCTCAGGAGTTGTATTAATAATTTTACTTTGAACTAGGTTCCTTTGGTGTTTCATATCTGTATATGGCACCCTCTACTTCCCACAAGCTCTACTCTCTGGAGATGCTCACCCCCTTTGGTAATGTCACGGGTTGCAGGGGAGTGGTATTTGTGCCTTGTGGGAGGAAAAAGCAGTTTCCTCCTTCCCGGCTGCTATGCCTGTCTCCACTACCTGAACCAGTGGGGTGAGCACACAGGTATAAACTTCTATGCTTTGGGTTTATAGTTTCTGTACACAGATCTTCCCTCTGGCTGGCCTAACACCAGGGTATGGTTTGCCAGTTTGCGAGCCAAGTGGGGCTGACTGGGAGAAAGGCACAGTAGGCTGCATATCACGGAAAGGGTCCTTGGAGCTTTGTAGCCAGCCAGAGAGCTGGAGCACCTGAAAATCTTGAAAGCTCCCAAACTGCTTGGCAGATTGCACCAACAATTTTGTATACCTGTTCTTTCTCCAGAGCATTAAGCTCTGTGTAATCCTTGCCCCTTTAACAGTCCTCTTGCTAAGGGCTTCTTTGTTAAGAAGTCGCTCAGACTGCCCACCTTTTATTGTCCCAGAGCAGCTGGATATGGATCTCTGCTTTCCACGAGTGGCTGGAATCTCAGTCTCTCTAGGAATTCTGCCTGTTATAGCTTTCCAACCCTCTAATCATGGGAGTATCTTGCAAGCACCATGAAATGTAGGTTTGTGCTCCCAGAACTGATCTCTGGAGTTAGGTATTCAGCAGTCCCAGGCTTCCACTCCCTCCTGGCTCCATTTCTCTTCCTCCCACCAGGGAGCTGGGGTGGGGGAAGGGCTTGGGTCCCACCAGGCCACAGCCTTGGTATGTTACCTTATTCCATGAGTTCTGCTCTTTTCTCCAGGTGTACGTAGTCTGGTGCAGTCCTCTTTTCTCTTGCTCTTTCAGGATTAGTTGTATTAATTATATTTTCATATTATGTGTGCTTGTAGGAGGAAGCCTCTGTCTCATCTCTCACGCCACCATCTTTAAGCCTCTCAGAAGTTTAATGATCTTATTGCAAAGAAAATATTAAGTAACTGTCCTTTCTTTTTTGGAGTTTATTATTGTTCATGTTTCAGTAAGATAATTTTTATAGACAATTTCAATTAGGAAATATACTGAAGTTATATGTTTCATTTTTAAAATGCCACTTTTCTCTAAAATTAACCCACATTTCTTAGGTAAACTTGTGCAAAATCTGTGATAAATTTTCCTGGTAAATACATACCATTAGAGTTTTATTTTGAAATAAATTTGGTGTGTGAGATTATGATCATTTCATTAGTATGAAACTTAGATTATGAACTTCTTGATCAATTTGGATATTTACATTTTTCTCATTACAGAACTCTCATCATGAAATAAATTTTGTGAGGAATTATTAAATTTTGTCAGTTTATAATTTTCTCCAATGCTAGGATTCTACTTTGTAGTTTTCCATTTTAATACTGATTAGAGATATATGTTACCTACACTTAAAACATAGAACAAAAGTATTATTAATAACACCTCTGCTGAAGCACTCAATGTTATGTATTAAAGAGGTGAAATGAAAGAAAGATCTTTGAGAAAATACAGAAAAAATGTAGCCTTCATGATCAGGAAAGCCTACACACCAAAAGGGACTTCTGGAAAAACTGCAAAGAAGAAAACTGGATCAATCTGGAAACAAAATACTGGGCATTGAATTACATTCAAATTCAAGAAACCTAGCTGCAAACTACCTATCACTTTATCAAGAATTCTGTTAGGAGTTCAGATTCTTTTGAATGTTTAAGTCAACTGCCAACTCCTCTAAAGAACCACACACAAAGACCTACCAATCAAGTAAAGCTAGATTGGACTTATTACAGTATAGGCAAACAGGAGGCTTTATGGCTGTTTCAGAGTATGGAAGTCAAAGGAAGATCACTCTAAGGGGATGGGCCCTGGGTTGGTGAGATCCAGGAGGGCTTTGTAAAGGAGGAAACTGGCTGGGGGCAGTGTTCATGACACAAACCCAGATTGCTGGACACCATGAGGTGTGCTCCTGAAACCTGTCCTGTTGAGCAAGCTACATGCTTTAATAAGTAAACTATTTTAGATGATCACAGAAAGGTTATCCTGGAACAAATTACTAAACTATTTTTGTTAGGTCTCAGTATTATTTAATTCAGGACTAGGAAAAAAATTCTGGCCCTGGTATTGTTTAACCCATACAATATAAATTAGACTGTTTTCAGTATTCATTTAAGAAAAATTAACCTGTGCTGCCCCAATGTGACAGGTTTCCCAATGAACACTTTCTCTTTACTGCCACCTCCTACTGAGAACTGACAAATAAATCAGTACTATTGCCAGGTGCTCATTTTGCCTCACACAAAGTTTTCAAAGCTTCTTGATTGCTGTCCTGTATAAGGTTATGTCCTCATTTCTGTCATAATGCTTTTTTCTAAGATGATACACAGTTAATTTTCTTTGATACACTATGTTTATTGACTTGGGGCCCAGTTTTTAGGACACTCGTGTCATTTAAAATAACTAGAAATAAGTGTATTACAGTGCTTAATAAAGTTCAATTATTGTAAAAACCTAAACTCATAATTCTAAACAACTGTACTGTGTTTTAAATATTAATATTGAATGAATTTTATAGCAGTTAATAATCTTGTTGGCTTACTTCAGAAAGTTATATTTGTGGCGATTTAAGACTTGACTACAAATACAAATACCTCCCACCATGTCTCCACCCCTTGAACACTGGCAGGATTTTCAGCTGTTTCAAAAAAGAACCCACTGGTAGTGGTGCTGAGCTGCCAGTCTAGGTTAGAAAGGGCAGTACATTCTCGCTCTGGCTCTCTGTCACGTTCTCTCTCATTCTCTTTCCCTCTTTCTCCTGCTCAACAGCCAGTTGCCATACTCAGAACGCCCCACTGTTAAGTCAGTCCCTGAGGTCGTGCAACCAGCTCAAAGTACCAGAGCGTTTGGCTGTGGCATCCAAAACAGGAAATGAAAACTCTTCCACCAATAAATCACCAAATTGTTGTGATTTATTTTTCACTTCAAGTGTCAGATACATATTTGATATCCCTTATTGTTTCTCTGTAACATTAAAGACATTACATGACAAAATCCTAGATGTGTAAGTTTACTGGTCTCATATTTGTAACTTTTACTTAACTTGATCTGCTTGTGCTCTTTAAAGTAGCCTTGCAAATTGGCCCCGTAAAACACAGTTCCAGTCCCCATTTTTCCTTTTTATCATTCTTCATTATTCCTCAAGATTAAATTAAGGAAATCCACAATCTTTACTGGACTCTAAGTTTTTATCCATCATGGGGAGAGATGACCTTTGAACAACATGGGTTTAAACAGGTCCACTTATATGCTGAGGCTTTTCAATAAATATATTGCAAAATTTGTTTTGGAGATTTGCAACAATTTGAGAAAACATTTTCTTTTCTTTAACTTATTTATATGTAACATACAAAATTCATATTATTGACTATTATCAGTAAGTGTTCCTATTAACAGTTGGTTATGAGTGGTTAAATTTTGGGGATGTCAAAAGTTACAGGCCAATTTTCGAGTGTGCAGGGGTTGGCCCCTGCCTTGTTCAAGGATCAGTTTTCAAGGATGCTTTAAACACTCTCTGGTGTCACCTGAAAAATACTTTGAGGAACCTATCATGGCTTTTTTTTTTTGTCTTAAATGTGTACTCTCTTAGTTAGAGCAGGCATACTGAGAACAATGCTAAGATCATCAAAAGTTCCTAGTATTTTGAAGACCCACAGTCACCTATAATTTATGTTGTAAATTGTAAAAATTAAAAAAGTTAGAAAAAGAATTATTTAAACCTGTAATTCATTAACCCATTGATATTGGGTACATACAAGATGGAATACTTGAATTTAGGAACTGTTCCTATTATTAAGAACTGTGTCATAAAGTAACAGTAAAATACATAATACTGTGTACATACACACACACACACACACACACACACCCTAAATCTCAAACTATTTCCACTAAATACTGATATAAACATGTAACAAAGTATACAAAAAGTTATTCATTTAATTATATATGAATTCTTTCAAACTCAAATACTGTTTGGTCATCAATAACATCTGATGTTATTGATGAATAACACAAGATTAAGAAGGTACATTGAAAGAGAACCTATTGCAAGAGCTTAGGCTGTACTATTAACTCTATCATGCTACAAATGTTTTGTAACAAAAATGCTTTTTATAATCCAATGTGCACAATCTGTTCTTATGGACCTCTGTAGCTATTTCTCAGTTGCACTCATTCCTTTGGATTTAATGAAGGCCCTGCCATGTGTCCGCACATGAGTATGTAGGCAGCTTCAGCTACATAAGTTTTTGTGTCCACTGCATTCTCTGTCTGACACCACACCATTAGATGATCATCCTTGTGCCTGGAGTTGTTCTCCTGTTGGTCACCTTGCCAAGACCCATTCTGCTTGGACATTTGGCTGAGGTTCCTTCAACTTGTGCACATTGAAGAGGTGCCTGGACAGAGAGACTTGGACATATAACAGTAGGAAAATTTGGGCACTGGTGGGAAGAGCCATCTAATTTCTGTTTCAAGAATGTCCATAGAGATATTTTCAAGATAGCAGCATGAGTAGGGTGGTGGAAATCTCCTCCCAAAACCATATATATTTTTAAAATACAGCAAATACAACTATTCCTAAAAGAGTGACCAGAAGATACAGTACACCAGCCAGGCTACATCTACACCTGCAAGAACTCAACATCTCATGGAAAAGGGTAAGATACAAAGTTATACCCAATGGGACCCGAGAACTCCCCCCACCCCAGCTTACTTGTGAGAGGAAAACAATCAGAGCTGGGAAGGAGTGGAAACACAGGACTTCTAAATAACCAGCCTTAGTAATATGCACAGGAGCACAGACACACATTACATGGTGTACTGGACATTAGAAGAACAGAAAAGCAAAATTCGAGACTAAGACTGCAAGAAGGTTCCTATAGTCAGCTGCCCTGGGACAAAAGAAAAGCAGGTGCTTTAAAAGTCTTAAAAGGACAAGGGTTTAACAGGTGGACAAAATCGTCCTGGCACACTCAGCCCAGTAGGCTGGGAACTTTAAGGAACTTCAGCTTCCCTAACCCCCTGGGTGTCAAAACAGTCCCAAAGCCCCTCCCTGCGATAAGCAGCCAGCCATTCATTTCCCCCATTCAGCACTACAGGAAAACTGGCTGACCCACCATTGCTATGGAAAGCCAGGGAGCAGCCCCGCCCACAGTAACCACACAGAGGCTTCTCCCTGCATGGCTAACCAGCCCATACCCAGAGGGTGCCTCCTGAGCACGGAGGACCAAAACAATGGAGACTGGAGCATAGTCTAGAAGGCACAAAGGGGCTTTGTTCTCACAGTGAACAGGCACTGCTTGCCTGCATCCCCCACCAGTGCCGTAGGCTATCCCGAGGGCCACCCTGCCCATGAATGGTCAGGGGATTAACCCAGAGGCTGCTCCCTGTGTGCAGTTGCCTGGCACAGGCAGTGGAGACCTGCACAAAATTGGAGAAGCACAAAGGGAATCTGTTTTTGTGGCAGAACACACGCCGCTTGTCTGTGACTCCTGCCAGTGCCCTAGGCTGCCCGCCCATGGCTGCTCAGGGGATTAACCCAGAGGCTACTCACTGTGCACTATTGACTGGCACAGACAGAGGAGACATGTGCAGAGTCCAGGAGGCATGTTGTGGCAGCAAACAGGTGCCTCTGGCCAGCATTCCCCACCACTGCCCTAGATAATCCTGAGGGTCTCTCTACCCCAGCAGCTTGGGAATTTACCCAGGGGATGCTATATGTGTGCAGTTGACTGGCACAAGCAGTGGAGACAGACAATGTGACCAGAAAGTAGGAAGGGACTTTGTTCTACCAGCTGACACACACGCCATCTGCCGGCGACCACTCCCATAGCTATGAAAAGGCAGAAGAACCTTGTTCAGTCCAAAATCCCTCAAACACCAGAGAGAGGGCCTGGTGAGACTGAAATCACCAATCTTCCTGAAAAACAATTCAAAATAAAAGTCATAAGCTGCTGATGGAGCTACAGAGAAATATGCAAGAGCTAAAGGATGAATTCTGGAGGGAGATAACAAACATAAAAAAAACAATGAAAGATTTTAACAGCAGACTGGATGAGGTGGAACAGACTGTTAGTGGAATAGAAATCAGAGAACAGGAATACGAAGAAGCTGAGGCAGGGAGAGAAAAAAGGATCTCTAGGAATGAAAGAATATTTAGAGAGCTGTGTGACCAATCCAAAAGGAACAATATCTGCATTATAGGGGTAACAGAAGAAGAAGAGAGTGAAAAAGGGATAGAAAGTGTCTTTGAAGAAATAATTGCTGAAAACTTCACCAGACTGGGAGCAGAAATAGTCTCTCAGACCATGGAAGCCTACAGATCTCCAAACGGAAGGGACCCAAGGAGGAAAACACCAAGACATATAATAGTTAAAATGGCAAAGATCAAACAAAGGACCGAGTACTAAAGGCAGACAGAGAGAGAAAAAAGGTCACCTACAAAGGAAAACCCATCAGGCTATCATCAGACTTATCAAAAGAAACCCTACAGGCCAGAAGAGAATGGTGTGATATGTTTAATGCAATGAAACAGAAGGGTCTTAAACCAAGAATACTGTATCCAGCATGATTATCATTTAAATATGAAGGAGGGTTTAAACAATTCCCAGACAAGCAAAAGTTGAGGGAATTTGCCTCCCACAAACCACTTCTACAGGATATTTTAAAGGGAATGCTCTAGGAGGCGAAGCCAAGATGGTGGCATGAGTAGAGCAGTGGAAATCTCCTCCCAAAACCACACATATGTATGAAAATATAACAAAGACAACTCTTCCTAGAATAGAGACCAGAGGACACAGGACAACATCCAGACCACATCCACACCTGCGAGAACACAGTGCCTTGTGAAGGGGGTAAGATATAAGCCTCAGCCCCGCGAGACCTGAGCGCCCCTCCCCCAACTCCCGGTGGGAGGAGAGGAGACAGAGCGAGGAGGGAAAGGGATCCCAGGACTGCTGAACACCCAGCCCCAGCCATCCGGACCAGAGCGCAGACACAGTGCATACGCGGGGCCCTGGATACTAGGGAAACAAGGCAGCAGGACCAGTGAGCGGGTGCCCGAGGCCAATGCCAGAGAACAAACAAACGGGAGCAGCCATTTTTATTTTTTTTTCTGTTTTTTTTGGAGAGATCTTTCTGGAAGTCTTGAAGGGACAGGGACCCCAATACAAGGGAAACAGGGCAGCAAGACTGGTGAGTGGGTGCCTGAGGCTGGTGCCTGAGGACAAAGAAAATCGAGTGGTATTTTTTTTTAATTATATATTTAATTTTTGTTGTTGTTGTTGTTGTTGTTTTGGTTTGGTGAGTGCTTTATGGAAGTCTTAAAGGGACAGGATGGGACACTTAGTCCACAGGCAGGGGATCTGGGGATCTCTGGGCACTCTAACCCCCTGGGCAGCAGGGAGCATGGAGACCCCTTACGGAGATAAATAGCCTCCCGGCTGCTCCCTCTCCAAAGGGGCTCCACCATTTTGGAGCAGGAGCCTGAGCCAGGCCACGCCCACAGCAACAGCGGAGATAAACTCCATAGCAGCCGGGCAGGAAGCAGAAGCCCTGTCTGTGGCAGCTGCGCAGCACAAGCCACTAGAGGTCGCTGTTCTCTCAGGAGAGGAGGGCCACAAACCAACAAGAAGGGAAGCTCTTCCAGCTGTCACTTGTCCCAGCTCTGCAAACTATTTCTATCACCATGGAAAGGCAAAACTACAGGCAGACAAAGATCACAGAGTCAACACCTGAGAAGGAGATAGACCTAACCAGTCTTCCTGAAAAAGAATTCAAAATAAAAATCATGAACATGCTGACGGAGATGCAGAGAAAAATGCAAGAGCAACAGGATGAAGTCCGGAGGGAGATCACAGATGCCAGGAAAGAGATTACAGAAGTGAAACAAACTCTGGAAGGATTTATCTGCAGAATGGATAAAATGCAAGAGGCCATTGAAGGAATAGAAACCAGAGAACATAAATGCATAGAAGCTGACATAGAGAGAGATAAAAGGAGCTCCAGGAACGAAACAATACTAAGAGAACAGTGTGACCAATCCAAGAGGAACAATATCCATATTATAGGGGTACCAGAAGAAGAAGAGAGAGAAAAAGGGATAGAAAGTGTCTTTGAAGAAATAATTGCTGAAAATTTCCCCAAACTGGGGGAAGAAATAATCGAACAAACCACAGAAATACACAGAACTCCCAACAGAAAGGACCCAAGGAGGACAAACCAAGACACATAATAATTAAAATGGCAAGGATCAAGGACAAGGAAAGTTTTAAAGGCAGCTAGAAAAAAAAAGGTCACCTATAAAAGAAAACCCATCAGGCTATCATCAGACTTCTCGACAGAAACCCTACAGGCCAGAAGAGAATGGCATAATATATTTAATACAATGAAACAGAAGGGCCTTGAACCAAGGACACTGTATCCAGCACGACTATCATTTAAATATGACGGTGGGATTAAACAATTCTCAGACAAGCAAAAGCTGAGGGAATTTGCTTCCCACAAACCACCTCTACAGGGCATCTTAAAGGGACTGCTCTAGATGGGAGCACTCCTAAAAAGAGCACAGAACAAACCACCAAACATATGAAGAAAGGAGGAGGAGGAATAAGAAGGGAGAGAAGAAAAGAATCTCCAGACAGTGTATATAACAGCTCAATAAGCGAGCTAAGTTAGGCAGTAAGATACTAAAGAGGCTAACCTTGAACCTTTGGTAAACACGAATTTAAAGCCTGCAATGGCAATAAGTACATATCTTTCAATAGTCACCCTAAATGTAAATGGGCTGAATGCACCAATCAAAAGACACAGAGTAATAGAATGGATAAAAAAGCAAGACCCATCTATATGCTGCTTACAAGAAACTCACCTCAAACCCATAGACATGCACAGATTAAAAGTCAAGGGATGGAAAAACATATTTCAGGCAAACAACAGCGAGAAGAAAGCAGGGGTTGCAGTACTAATATCAGACAAAATAGACTTCAAAACAAAGAAAGTAACAAGACATAAAGAAGGACACTACATAATGATAAAGGGCTCAGTCCAACAAGAGGATATAACCATTCCAAGTATATATGCACGCAACACAGGAGCACCAGCATATGTGAAACAAATACTAACAGAACTAAAGGGGGAAATAGACTGCAATGCATTCATTTTAGGAGACTTCAACACACCACTCACCCCAAAGGATAGATCCACCAGACAGAAAATAAGTAAGGACACGGAGGCACTGAACAACACAGTAGAACAGATGGACCTAATAGACATCTATAGAACTCTACATCCAAAAGCAACAGGATATACATTCTTCTCAAGAGCACATGGAACATTCTCCAGAATAGACCACATACTACCCCACAAAAAGAGCCTCAGTAAACTCCAAAATATTGAAATTCTACCAACCAATTTTTCAGACCACAAAGGTATAAAACTAGAAATAAATTTTACAAAGAAAACAAAAAGGCTCACAAACACATGGAGGCTTAACAACATGCTTCTAAATAATCAATAGATCAACGAACAAATCAAAATAGAGATCAAGGAATACATAGAAACAAATGAGAACAACAACACAAAGCCGCAACTTCTGTGGGACTCAGCGAAAGCAGTCTTAAAAGGAAAGTATATAGCGATCCAGGCACACTTGAAGAAGCAAGAACAATCCCAAATGAATAGTCTAACATCACAATCATCGAAACTGGAAAAAGAAGAACAAATTAGGCCTAAAGTCAGCAGAAGAAGGGATATAATAAAGATCAGAGAAGAAATAAACAAAATTGAGAAGAATAAAACAATAGCAAAAATCAACGAAACCAAGAACTGGTTATTTGAGAAAATAAACAAAATACATCAGCCTCTAACCAAACTTATTAAGGGAAAAAGAGAATCAACACAAATCAACAGAATCAGAAATGAGAATGGAAAAATCATGACAGACTCCACAGGAATACAAAGAATTATTAAAGACTACTATGAAAACCTATATGCCAACAAGCTGGGAAACCTAGAAGAAACGGACAACTTCCTAGAAGAATACAACCTTCCAAGACTGAACAAGGAAGAAACACAAAAGTTCAACAAACCAATTACGAGCAAAGAAATTGAAACGGTAATCAAAAAACTGCCAAAGAACAAAACCCCCGGGCCGGACGATTTTACCTCGGAATTTTATCAGACACACAGAGAAGACATAATACCCATTCTCCTTAAAGATTTCCAAAAAAATAGAAGAGGAGGGAATACTCCCAAACTCATTCTGTGAAGCCAACATCACCCTAATTCCAAAACCAGGCAACAACTCCACCAAAAAAGAAAATTACAGACCAATATCTCTGATGAAGGCAGATGCAAAAATAATCAATAAAATATTAGCAAACTGAATTCAACAGTATATCAAAAGGATCATACACCATGACCAAGTGGGATTCATCCCAGGGATGCAAGGATGGTACAACATTCGAAAATCCATCAACATCATCCACCACATCAACAAAAAGAAAGACAAAAACCACATGATCATCCCCGTAGATGCTGAAAAAGCATTTGACAAAATTCAACATCCATTCATGATAAAAACGCTCAGCAAAATGGGAATAGAGGGCAAGTACCTCAACATAATGAAGGCCATATAGGATAAACCCACGGCCAACATTATACTGAACAGCGAGAAGCTGAAAGCATTTCCTCTGAGATCGGGAACTAGACAGGGATGCCTACTCTCCCCACTGTTGTTTAACATAGTACTGGAGGTCCTAGCCACGGCAATCAAACAAAACAAAGAAATACAAGGAATCCAGATTGGTAAAGAAGAACTTAAACTGTCACTATTTGCAGATGATATGATATTGTACATAAAAAACCCTAAAGCTCCACTCCAAAACTACTAAGACTGATATCAGAATACAGCAAAGTTGCAGGATACAAAATTAACACACAGAAATCTTTAGCTTTCCTATACACTAACAATGAACCAATAGAAAGAGAAATCAGGAAAATAATTCCACTCACAATTGCATCAAAAAGGATAAAATACCTAGGAATAAACCTAACCAAAGAAGTGAAAGACCTATACCCTGAAAACTAGAAGTCACTCTTAAGAGAAATTAAAGGGGACACTAATAAATGGAAACTCATCCCATGCTCATGGCTAGGAAGAATTAATATCATCAAATTGGCCATCCTGCCCAAAGCAATATACAGATTTGATGCAATCCCTATCAAATTACCAGCAACATTCTTCAATGAACTGGAACAAATAATTCAAAAATTCATATGGAAACACCAAAGACCATGAATAGCCAAAACAATCCTGAGAAAGAAGAATAAAGTAGAGGGGATCTCACTCCCCAACTTCAAGCTCTACTACAAAGCCACAGTAATCAAGACAGTTTGGTACTGGCACAAGAACAGAGCTACAGACCAGTGGAACAGACTAGAGAATCCAGACATTAACCCAAACATATATGGTTAATTAATATATGATAAAGTAGCCACAGACATACAATGGGGAACTGGCAGTCTCTTCAACAGATGGTGCTGGAAAAACTGGACAGCTACATGTAAGAGAATGAAACTGGACCATTGTCTAACCCTATACACAAAAGTAATTTCAAAATGGATCAAAGACCTGAATGTAAGTCATGAAACCATTAAACTCTTGGAAAAAAACATAGGCAAAAACCTCTTAGACATAAACATGAGTGACTTCTTCTTGAACATATCTCCCCGGGCCAGGAAAACAACAGCAAAAATAAACAAGTGGGACTATATTAAGCTGAAAAGCTTCTGTACAGCAAAAGACACCATCAATAGAACAGAAAGGAACCCTACAGTATGGGAGAATATATTTGAAAATGACAGATCCGATAAAGGCTTGAAGTCCAAAATATATAAAGAGCTCACCCACCTCAACAAACTAAAAACAAACAATCCACTTAAAAAATGGGCAGAGGAACTGAACAGACAGTTCTCCAAAAAAGAAATACAGATGGCCAACAGACACATGAAAAGATGTTCCACAACGCTAATTAACAGATAAATGAAAATTGAAACTACAATGAGACCTCACCTCACACCAGTAAGGATGGCTGCCATCCAAAAGACAAACAACAACAAATGTTGGCGAGGCTGTGGAGAAAGGGGAACCCTCCTACACTGCTGGTGGGAATGTAAGTTAGTTCAACCATTGTGGAAAGCAGTATGGAGGTTCCTCAAAATGCTCAAAATGAACTTACCATTTGACCCAGGAATTCCACTCGTAGGAATTAACCCTAAGAATGCAGCACTCAAGTTTGAAAAAGACAGATGCACCCCTGTGTTTATTGCTGCACTATTTACAATAGCCAAGAATTGGATGCAACCCAAGTGTCCATCAGTTGATGATTGGATAAAGAAAATGTGGTACATATACACAATGGAATATTACTCAGCCATAAGAAGAAAACAAATCCTACCATTTGCAGCAACATGGATGGAGCTAGAGGGTATTGTGCTCAGTGAAATAAGCCAAGTGGAGAAAGAGAAATACCAAATGATTTCACTCATCTGTGGAGTATAAGTAAAAAGGAAAAACTGAAAGAAGAAAACAGCAGCAGAATCACAGAACCCAAGAATGGACTAACAGGTACCAAAGGGAAAGGGACTGGGGAGGATGGGTGGGTCGGGAGGGATAAGGGGAGGGGAGAAGAAAGGGGGTATTAAGATTAGCATGCATAAAGGTGGGGTGGGAGAAAGCGGAGGGCTGTACAACACAGAGAAGACAAGTAGTGATTCTACAGCATTTTGCTATGCTGATGGACAGTGACTGTAAAGGGGTTTATAGAGAGACCTGGTATAGGGGAGAGCCTAGTAAACATAATATTCTTCATATAATTGTAGATTAATGATAACAAAAAAAAAGAAAGGGGTATTACTCCCTGATAGGATAAAACTAACTGTAAATCAACGATTAATGTATGCTTTAAATATCCTTAATTTTGATCATTTAAAGGGTGTCAGATGATCAGCTATGGAAGTAAATTTTTCTGATAATATTCCTTTCTCTTAAAAAAAAAATCAGTTCCTGTGTGGTGACCTCCAATAAGTTCTTCACAATGGTATAAAGGGCATATCAAAGTGTGGGCAAACAGTCTGTTTGTGTTTTTACAGAGGATCAAAGCCCAATTTGGCTACCCGGAAAACGAAATAAGATACGATATGAAGAAGAAGTTCCAACATCAACATACTCTGGAAGTGTCATTCCAGAAGATGATCATCAAAAAATGTCAACAAAGATCCTGGCACTGTTGCAGTTGTAGCTGCATTCATCCCACTGGTTCCTGGAATTGCCATTGGAATGAAGGGGGAGGTATCTAAGCTGGCCTGTGCATACAGTAAAATAACAAATTTGACTGGATCTATACTGTTGGAACTCAACCAAGAATTAGGAGAAGTGCAAGTTGCAGCGCTCCAAAATCTTGTGACTATAGACTATCTACTGTTAACAGAACATATGGGATGTGAACAGTTCCCAGGAATGTGTTATTTTAAATTGTCTGATTTTTCTCAAGCTATTCAAATTCAGTTAGACAATATCCATCATATCATAGATAAGTTTTCACAAATGCTTAGGGTGCCTAACTGGTTTTCTTGGTTTTACTGGAGATGGCTGGTAATTGTAGGTCTGCTTTGGTTATGTAACTATATTCCTATTATATTAATGTGTGCACAATTTAATTAGTAGTTTAAAACCTATACATGCTTAAGTTTCTCTACAAGAAGATATGTCAAACAAATAACCAATCTTTCCATGTTTTCTTCCATCTGCTACTTCTATAGCTTTTCTTCTTCCTTCCTAATTACAACCCTTAAATAGAATTCGTGCCTCATATCGAATTTCGAGTATCATAATTCTTCCAAGTGGTAAGGATACCTCAAGACAAATGTTGGGCATAAAAGCCACAGGGCATAAATCTGCAAAGAAGTAAAAAGCTAATCTTTTCAAACAATATGGCTTCTCTCTCTCTTACACTTTACATTTCCCTGTATGGCCCCGGAAAGTGACTGGTTAGCCAGAGATGGGTAAGATTCCTCAAGGGAGGAACAACCTAAGACAGGCACAGTCGCAGGGGGGTCATCAGGTGAGAACTTAGGGATCAACAGAGGTGAGGCTTAGACCCTCACCCCCCCTTGTTTTGAGAGAAATCTTCCGCATCCGTGGATGTTTTGTTGCCCTTGTCTAGCTTGGATTAATACTTAGCCTATAGGCACACACCTGATCATCTACATTTGCTCTCTTACAGCACTAAACTATGTTTTCTACCTTTATCTTGCATCTACCTACCACTTCAGCATTTTATTAAAAATAATAATAATAATAATAATAATAAGGGAGAAATGTGGGATTCACATATAAATCAAATATAAAAATCAAACGAATATTCATATCTGACCTGATTGTTTGTAGTTCATAATGCATGATCAAAACTGAAAGTTTCTGTGATGACTGCCCTTGTACTGTTCACCATGTAAGAACTTATTCACTATGTAAGAATTTGTTCACCATGTAAGAACTTGTTCATTGTGCTTCAGAAGATCAGAGACTGGTGAGAATTAGGCTTGGGGTGGATTAATGATTGTGCATTGAGTCCCCTGTACAGAATTTTATTGTTGTTAACTGTTAACAACCATTTGATCAATAAATATGAGAGATGCCCTCTCAAAAAAATATATAAATAAAAAAAAAATAAAGGGAACGCTCTAGATGGAAGCACTCCTAAGGCTAATTAGATGTAACCAAAGAAAATAAGATCACAGCAAGGAAGCAGAACAACCAAATTCTAACTAAAGGCAAAAAATAAAATCAGATATTCATAAAAGCAGTCAAAAGAAACACAAAAGAGTACAGAATAAAACACCTAACACACAAATAATGGAGGAGGAAGAATAAGAAGGGAGAGAAATAAAGAATCATTAAACTTTGTTTGTAAAACCTTAATAAGAGAGTTAAGTTAGATGGTTAGATAGTAAAGAAGCTACCTTTGAACCTTTGGTAACCATGAATCCAAAGACTGCAATGGCAATAATTACATATCTTTTGATAATCACCCTAAATGTAAATGGACTGAATGCACCAATCAAAAGACACAAAGTAATAGAATGGATAAAAAAGCAAAACCCATCTATATGTTGCTTACAAGAAAGTCACCTCAAAACCATAGATATACATAGACTAAAAGTGAAGGAATGGAAAAAATATTTCATGCAAACAATAGGGAGAAAAAAACAGGTGTTGCAGCACTAATATAAGACAAAATAGACTTCAAAACAAAGAAAGTAACAAGAGATAAAGAAGGACACTACATAATGAGAAAGGGCTCAGTCCAACAAGAGGAATTAACCATTATAAATATATATGCACCCAAGACAGGAGCACCAACATATGTGAAACAAATACTAACAGAATTAAAGTGGGAAGTTGAATGCAATACATTTATTCTAGGAGACTTCAACATGCCACTCACTCCAAAGTACAGATCCAGCAGACAAAAAATGAGTGAGGACACGGAGGCACTGAACAACACACTAGAACAGATGGACCTAACAGACATCTACAGAATTCTACACCCAAAAGAAGCAGGATACGCTTCTTCTCAAGTACACATGGAACATTTTCCAGAATAGACCACACACTAGACCACAAAAAGAGCCTCAAATATTCAAAAAGATTGAAACTGAACCAACCAACTTGTCAAATTACAAAGGTATAAAACTAGAAATTAATCATACAAAGAAAACAAAACGGCTCACCAACACATGGAAGCTTAACAAAATGCTCCTAAATAATCAATGGATTAATGATCAAATTAAAACAGAGATCAAGCAATATATGGAGAAAAATAGCAGCAACAGAACAAAGCCCCAACTTCTGTGGGATGCAGTGAAGGAAGTTCTAAGAAGAAAGTATATAGCAATCCATTTAAAGAAGGAAGAACAATCCCAATTGAATAGTCTAAAGTCAGAATTATTGAAACTAGAAAAAGAAGAAAAAGTGCCCAAAGTCAGCAGAAGTAGGGACATAATAAAGATCAGAGAAGAAATAAATAAAATTGAGAACAATAAAACGATAGAAAAAAATCAATGAAACCAAAAGGTGGTTCTTTGAGAAAATAAAGAAAATAGATAACCCCTATCCAGACTTGTTAAGAGAAAAAGAGAATCTACACACATAAACAGAATCAGAAATCAGAAAGGAAAAATCACCTCAGACCCCACAGAAATACAATGAATTATTAGAGAATACTATGAAAATCTATATGCCCACAAAATAGATAACCAAGAAGAAATGGACCACTTTCTAGAAAAATACAATCTTCCAAGACTTACCCAGGAAAACACAGAAAATCTAAACAGACTAATTGCCAACAATGAAATTGAAGTGGTAATCAAAAAGCTACCCAAGAACAAAACTGCTGGGCCAGATGGATTCACCACTAAATTTTATCAGACATATAGAGAAGACATAATACCCATTCTCTTTAAAGTTTTCTGAAAAATAGAAGAGGAGGGAATACTTCCAAACTCATTCTATGAAGCCAGCATCACTCTAACATGAAAACCAGGCAAAGACACCACAAAACAAACAAAATTACAGATCAATATCCCTGATGAACAAAGATGGAAAAATACTCAATAAAATATTAGCAAACCGAATTTAAAAATACATCAAGAGGATCATACATCATGATCATATGGGATTCATCTCAGGGATGCAAGTATGTTACAACATTTAAAAATCCATCAACATTGTCCACCACATCAACAAAAAGAAGGACAAAAAAACACCTGATCATCTCCATAGATGCAGAAAAATCACTCAACAAAATTCAACATCCATTCATGATTTCATGATAAAAACTCTCAACAAAATGAGTATAGAGGGCAAGTACCTCAATATAATAATGGCCATATGTGACAAACCCATAGACAACATCATACTTAATGGTGAGAAGCTGAAAGCTTTTCACCTAAGTATGGGAACAAGACAGGAATGTCACTCTCCCCACTGTTATTCAACATAGTACTGGAGGTCCTAGCTATGGTAATCAGGGAAAACAAAGAAGTAAAAGGTATTTAGATTGGTAAGGAAGAAGCCAAACTGTCACTGTTTGCAGATGGCATGATATTGTATGTAAAAAACCCCAAAGACTACACTCCAAAACTACTAGAACTAATATCTGAATTCAGAAAAGTTGCAGGATACAAAATTAATACACAGAAATCTGTTGCTTTCCTATACACTAATGATGAACTAGCAGAAAGAGAAATCAGAAAAACAATTCCATTCACAATTGCTTCAAAATGAATAAAATACCTAGGAATAAACCTAACCAAGGAAGGGAAAGACCTATACTCTGAAAACTACAAGACACTCTTAAGAGAAATTAAAAAGGACACTAACAAATGGAAACTCATCCATGCTCTTGGCTAGGAAGAATTAAAATTGTCAAAATTGTCATCCTAACTAAAGCAATCTACAGATTCAATGCAATCCCTACCTAAATACCAACAGCATTCTTCAACGAACTGAAACAAATACTTCTTAAATTCATATAGAACCACAAAAGACATCAAATAGAAAAGGCAATCCTGAGAAGGAAGGATAAAGCAGGGGGATCTCACTTCCCAACTTTAAGCTATACTACAAAGCCACAGTAATCAAGACACTTTGGTACTGGCACTAGAGCAAACCCATGGACCAATGTAACAGAACATAGTCCAGATATTACCCAAACATATATGGTCAATTAATATAAGATAAAGGAGCCATGGACATACAATGGGAAATGACAGCCTCTTCAACAGCTGGTGTTGGCAAAACTGGACAGCTACCTGTAAGAGAATGAAACTGGATCATTGTCTAACCTAATACACAAAAGTAAATTCGAAATGGATCAAAGACCTGAATGTAAGTCATGAAACCATAAAACTCTTAGAAAAAAGCATAGGCAAAAATCTCTTGGACATATACATGAGCAAATTCTTCATGAACATATCTCCCCAGACAAGGGAAACAAAAGCAGAAATGAAGAAGTAGGACTAGATCAAGCTGAAAAGCTTCTGTACAGCAAAGGACACCATCAATAGAACTAAAGGCACCCTAGAGTATGGGAGAATATATTCATAAATGATCCGATAAAGGGTTGACATCCAAAATATATAAAGAGCTCACACACCTCAACAAATAAAAATAAAATAATCCAATTAAAAAGTGGGCACAGGATCTGAACAGACACTTCTCCAAAGAAATTCAGATGGCAAATAGACACATGAAAAATGCTCCATATCACTGATCATCAGAGAAATGCAAATTAAAACCAAAATGAGATATCACCTCACACCAGTAAGGATGGCCACCATTCAAAAGACAAACAGAAACAAATGTTGGTGAGAATGTGGAGAAAGGGGAACTCTCCAACACTGCTGGTGAGAATGTAAATTAGTTCAACCATTGTAGAAAGCAGTATGGAGGTTCCTCAGAAAAATCTAAAAAGAAATACTATTTGACCCAGGAATTCCACTCCTAGGAATTCCCCTGAAGAATGCAGGAGCCCAGTTTGAAAAAGACATATGCACCCCTATGTTTTTTGCAGCACTATTTACAAAAGCCAAGAAATGGAAGCAACCTTAGTGTCCATCAGTAGATGAATGGATAAAGATGTCGTACATATACACAATGGAATATTATTCACCCATAAGAAGAAAAGAAATCCTACCATTTGCAACAACATGGATGGAGCTAGAGGGTATTATGCTCAGTGAAATAAGTCAGGCAGAGAAAGACAAGTACTGAATGATTTCACTCATCTGTGGAGTCTAAGAACAAAGAAAAACACTGAAGGAACAAAACAACAGCAAACTCACAGAACCCAAGAATGGACTAACAGTTACCAAAGGGAAAGGGACTGGGGAGGATGCGTGGGAAGGGAGGGATAAGATGAAAAAAGTGGTCATTATGATTAGCACACAAAATGTATTGGGGGGGCAGGGGGAGGGCTATACAACACAGAGAATACAAGTAGTGATTCTATAGCATCTTACTGTGCTGATGGACAGTGTCTGCAATGGGGCATGTGGGGGGGACTTGAAGATTGGGGGAGTCTAGTAAACATAATGTTGCTCATGTAATTATAGATAAATGATACCAAAAAAAAGTTTAAACTTTATTAACATAAGTGACTAGATTACATCCAAATCTACAATACGCTTCACATGATGCATCTTCACTGAAGACTTCCTTGATTCCCTTAAGTGGACATAACCTCTTCTTTTCTGAAATTTCTTAACATTAAGAAAAAAACTTAATTTTTAGATAGTTGTAGATTTGCATACAGTTCTAAAATAAAATACAGAGAGATTCTGTGTATGCTTTATCCAGTTTCCCACAATGGTAACATCTTGTTTAGCTGTAGTAGAGTATCACAACCAAGAAGTTGATATTGAGAAAATCCATCAGCCTTATTCAGATTTTACAAGTTTTAAAAACATGCAATTATGTTTTATGTGTATATTTAGTTCAATGTAACTTTATCATGTGTGGGTTTGTGTGACCACCCCCCCAGTCAAGATACAGGATAGTTAGCTCACAGGGATTCCTCACGCTATCGACAGCCACCTGACTCCCTCCCTAACCTTATCCCCAGTCTCTAACCCCTGATATCACTCATCTATTTTACATCTTTATAATTTTGTAAAGAATGGCATCTATCAATGGCATTTCACTTTTTGGAGTTTCACTTTTTCACTTAACATAATTCTGCTGAGATCAATGCAAATTGTGTCACTAGTTCATTCTTTTTTTATTACTGTGTAGTATCCCATGGTTCATATATACCAGTTTGTTTAACTATTCACCCAGTTGCAGGGCATTTAGGTTATTTACAACTTTTGACTATGATGAATAAAGCTACTATAACATTTGTGTGTGGGTGTGTAGGTCTCTGTGTGAATGTAAGTGTTCATTTCGCTGTGGTTAATGGACTATTGTACATTAGTGGTCATATGACACATGTTTAAAGAAACTGCTGTGTTCTATTCAGATGGCCTCTTATCAGTTTTTAAACCGCTCAGTAGATATGCTTTATAGACATGTGTGAATATATCTGATTTCAACAATTAGACTGTAAACTCCGTGGGAATAGGGAACATGACTGATTCATTTTTATAAACTTCAGAGTTCATTTATTAAATATTTATGGGATATGCTCAATAAAGTTTTATTAAATAAAGATTGAAAATAGTAAAAAAAAAAGCAAGCAAACATGTAATATATGTAAAATGAAAAAGGAATTACTTTGAGTAGAAAAAATTTAACAGTATTGCCTTCATCAATCTTTGGCTCTAATTTCTCTAATTCTGGACTTTACCACAGTATCTACAAGTATATTATGTTGGTTCACATAAAATCTTGTTCTCCACATCCATATGGTACACAATCAGACACAGACTAAAGACATGGTTTATGTGATGATACTCTCCTTATGCATGATTTTATTTCCTGATATATAATATATTGAATAGTTTTCTAACCCATCTATTCAATTTATACCCATACTTGTGAAATGGATTCCAATATAATGATATACTCCATTAATATTTTTTCGTCTTAATTTTTATAACCATGACCCTATAATTTCTCTGTCCTAAAATAATTTTTATTATACAACTCTCAAGGTGCAGTGAAAGACAGAGGCCTGAGAAATGTGATTCCATCTCCCTTATTGAAGTTGACTTGTTAATCAGTATCTCTTTGGCATAGTCATATTCAGCTCTAATAAATACCACCTTCAATCACTGTAAGCTCTGTCTGGCAAATACCCTTTACTCCCATGTTTCTCTCTTGCTTCACCATCCTTTGACACTGTACCACAACCTTGATAAAATCCATATCTCCACCTACCCTTTTCCTATACCATGCAGTTGAACACATTTGGAGAAAAAAATACACAAATACTCTGAGAGATCTAACTTCAAATTCACAATCACAGTCCTCCAGTGGGCCCTTAATGCTTCCCCACCATCATACTTTAGGGAAAGATTTCAGTTTGAAGGTGCAGGGAAGTCCGAGTGGAAAGAATTTATGAAAGTGACAATAGCAGGGAATGGCAGCTGCCTTGCATGCAGCAGAGAGCCAGGAATAACAGAGGGAGGAAAGGGAAGCTTGTTGAACTCTGGCTCAGCATAGGGCAAATCTCTTGCCAACTCCTAAAGCCATGGTCATCTGATATCCAGGATCCATGGGAATCTTCCCAGTGTGGGAACTAAGTCCCTACCATGCCAGGATTTGGAGGAGCCACAACACTGGATGGAGTCAGATTATGTTCTGGGAACTTCCCAAAGACAGAGAAAGGAGATTTTCAGGTAGGCTACTAAGAGCACAACTGCACAGCTGCAGTCCTGTCTGGGTCACCCAGGTGATGGGAACTTATAAGCCCGAATCAGAGCTCTAGGCAGCCCCTCCTTACTTGTCTGAAGTAGACAGAGACAGAGTGGAGACTTGAGCTTAAGTCTGGAGAATAGAATGAAATAGAAAAGTCACAATGACATTTACCACTGGGAGAGCACAGAGACAACATATAATAAATTGAGCAGGAAGAAGTCTTTATTTAAGGCAAAATGGTGCACACCAAAAGCAAGGGGAAAGTGGCCAAACTCAGAGAGGAATCGCCCTTCAGGGTTTAGAGCTTCTGGTTTTACAGGGCTTTTTGGGTAGGAGTCATCATAAGGCATGATGTATACAGGTGATTCATAGTTCCTATAGTGCTGTTTAGGTGACTGTGTTGGTCCAGATATCATCATTCTTTATCCACATAGGTTTACCTACACTTCAGAAGTCTATCTCCTGTCCTGGTTACAAAGTTACTTAATTGATTAAGGCATTGGAGGAAGAGGAAGAACAGCATATAGATTACGGTAAAGAATAAACTGGGCCTCTTTTGCAGGCTAAGTTTTCCAATGGCATGATCTAATTGGTACAATGAAGACATGGGCTGCACTCTTATACTTTTCTGTATCTGTGGAATTTCCACCTGGGGAATATCCAGACATTCCAAGTAACTCCTGGCCTTTGAAACTTCAACTAATTAACTAATTAACTCTGTGAGTCCTTTCTGACTCTCTGGTTTTATCTGCTTAACTCTTTGTGTCCCTTTCAGTGAGCTTTACTGGCTTTAGTCTCACTCCACACCACTCATGTCTGTCTTTCTCCCTAACAATATGATGCTTCTCTGTTCACCCTCCCACTGTCCTAGATGTCTATTTTGCAACTTTTCCTCTACTCAACTCCCCTAACATCTCCTTATACATCCCCATTCTCCACTGATGACATTGCATACCTCCTTCAGTGAACCTGAAGCATAGAAACTCTCCACCACCTCTTCTCACCAGCTACTGCACCTGCACACTTGACCTGCCCACCTATTGTCTTAGGTACCCTGATTGAAAGTGAATCCCTACACCTGAGCATTAGATCCTATCTTCTCTCACTTAAGGAATTCATTCCAGTCACACATCTGTTCATCTCCTACAAAGTCAACTTTGTCTTATTTCCTCTATTTTAAAACAAAAACCAAAAAAATCATCTTGACTCCATTTTCTCCACCAGTAGTTCCTCCAAGACTTAGCAAGAACACTTCTTGAAAAAGTCAGTCTATATTTACTATCTCCTGTATCTTCTATTATTCCTTAAACACATTTCAATCAAATTTTGAACCCATAATTTCAATAAAACTTCTCTTTGCAAGGACATTTATAGTCTCCATATTGTTAAATCTAATGGTAAATTCCCACCTTAGGTCTTATCAGTAGAATTTGGTACAGTTGTTCTCCCTAAGCCCCTTTCATAAACCACCTTCTGTCTTCCAGGGTACTGAAGATTGCTGACCACCTGCTGCTGTCAGACTGTACCCACAAGCTGGTCTTATTTTCTGCCTGCTATGCTTGTCCTTCACCTCTTCATATTGGGTTACTCCAGGGCTAAGACCTTGTTCCTCTTCATTGGTGATCCCATTAGTGTTAAGTTTTAAATACCATCTGCATGATGATGTTTGCGAGAAAGAAATTCCTTCTATCCAGTGAGGTTCTTTTAGCTGGTCTATGAATAAAACTGACATGAGGCAGATTAGCAGGAGAAAAAAAAATCAAAATATAATTACATATGCAAGAGAAAGCACAGACATTGGTCGCAAAGACAGAAAGAATGAGGTATATATATATATATATATGTCATCCTGAACCAAGGAGAAAGGGGCAGAGGGTCTCTGACCACAAAGGAAAAGGGAAGTGACTCACAGGAATATGAAAAAAGTAGGTGTTTGGTAAGCAAAATACTTTATGGGACACACAGAAACAGTGGAGCGCAGATGCAAGTTTTATCAAGTTTTGTCACCTTCCTTCCTTTCTACTACCCCTAATTTATATGCAGCTGTCTATGGTGATGGTTCTCCTCCTGGGTCAGTTGCTGTATCTAAATTCTTGATATGCAGTTGTGGGGCTGGGAGTCAAAGTATTTTTGAATCTTTTGGGCCTTTATGGTTTTCAGCTAAAAATAATCTGCTTGCCAAAGTGCTATATCTTGGGGTGGCCTGCCATTGATCCCTACAATGACATTTCAAGATTTTTATTTTCACCTCAGACCTCTCTCCCAAAATCCAGACTCAGATGTCCAATTGTCTATTGGTTCTTCATTCAGACATGTAATAACCATGTAAAACACAACATGTCTTGTCTCCAAATGTGTTATAGCCACTGTCTGCTCCATCTCAGTCAATGCCATTCTTTCAGTTACTCAGGAACAAAAATCTTGATATACTTTTGACTCCTCTCATTCTCTTACATCCTACATTTAAAATTTGCTTGTATATTAATATTCTCCAAAGCTTTGCCTAAACTCAAGCTCACTTGCCAAATGTTTGTAAATTAGTCTTTTGTTTCCTTTAGAAAATCATACCATGTGCTACATTTTCCATTATCTGAATCTCCATAACTCCAGAGACATTGGCTTCAATTGTTCAGTAGTCATTTTAATTATTCTTGTTACCATGTGTGGGTAAAATTGTAATATTTCCAGAATCTCTCACCTGGCCTTATTACATCTCCATATCAATAGCTGTTTCCAAGGAGTAGAGAGAAGTAGTCTATCTCCATATCAATAGGTGATTATAAGAGTGAACAGGGCATATCTGAACTGCGGAGTTTGGTTGGTGTCCCTTTTTGGCAGCTGGGTCATGAGAGACATGGGCGAACAACAGTGGACGACTACTTGTAAGCAATAAATGTGTTTCCCTCACTTTATTTTTCCCTCTGACTGATTTCAGTTTCAAAGGCATTTTGCCCCAGGTTGGGAAAGTATTTTCCACTGGAGTTACATCTGGTGGTAGTTGGCAGGAACTCTGAACCCAGATACTCTCTTTATGTGTGTGACCCTTGGGTGGCATGCCCCTAGTGATGGTAGGAAAATACTCAGAACCACACTGTGGATGGTGGGGAGGCCCCAGTGGCTGCAGTGGTGGAGGGTGCTTATTCACCCAGGAGCCCCCTATCTGTGGGGTATCCAACTGGGGAGCTCCTAATGGGGAATTGGTCTAGGGTAAAGCACCTCCCAGAGGGGTGGGGCTTTCCCCAAATTGGGGAAGGGTGAAAACATTGGAAGCTGTGGAATTAGCTCTCCATGAGATACAAGGCTGCTTACAGGCCCTGAGTGGCCATGTAGCAGCCGGAATTGTGGGATGTTTGTTTCTTAAGATAGCGGAAAGTGTTATCAAGGGGAGAGATACACTTTGGCACCTCTTGGAGGAGCTAAGCGCTGACTTGTGGTATACCTTGAAGAAAGAAAGTTACTTATTGAGAACACAGGTCGTGCTCCTGGAAGACATGCTAGCAGCCAGGGAGGAGAATTTGCATTGCAGGAGGCCGTGGGAGGGATAAGAAGGAGTGGTGCATTCAGGCTCAGGGATACTAGAGATGTCAGGAGGAGGGTGTCTGCCTGAGGGCAGAGCTGTTGCTGAGTCCACCACCCAAGGCACCAGCCTCTCCCAAATTAAAAACCCACCTGATTGTAATTTAAAAAATAAAAACACAACAACTGCAGGCTCCTCAGGGGGAACAGCAGACCCCTACCTAGGAGCACTTCCTGCTCAGCCCCTATACACAGGATGAGCTTGTCGACATGAGCATCCGGTATTGTCAGAAGCTGTCGGAACCCCTGTCTACATGGATTTTGCATCTCTGGGATATGGGGTTGAAAACATTGTTATGTCGGGTTCTGAAATTGTTAGACCAGCTTCCCTGACAACTTACCCTTCCCTCTGGTAGTGGTGGCAAAGTGCCCATCACACCTCAGGGAATCAAGCACTACTGGGTTGACTGACAACAGCCATCAATGCAGAATGGCCTAATGGGGGTGATTTGCCATACTTACCTATTGGTAGGAAAACGTATGCAGTGCTCCAGCAGGTGTTACAAGAGCTGGGCATGAAAAATACTATTTATAATATGGACATCCAGAGCCCTGATGAAGAGTTGTTCACCACAGGAATGAGAAATCTGCTGCTCCATACAGCTCTCCCATCTTTCTTTGGGTCCATAGTAACTATTCTTGCCCCACACAAAGCACCACCCATAAGTAAGGTTACTCATAGTTTAGCACTCAATGGGCTGAGCTGTGGGCAGTATGGCTCATTATCACCCAGGAACCCTCCTCTACAGTTGTCTGCACTGACAGCTGGGCCATCTATCAGGGCTTAACCCTGTGGTTACAGACATGGTACCATGGCAACTGGATGGTTGGTCATCAGCCCCTTAGGGGAAAGCATTTTGGCAAGACCTATGGGCTTCTGGTCAGACTAAGACTGTTACCATATATCATGTGACTGGCCATTTGCCTTTGGCATCCCCAGGGAATGATGAAGCAGACACACTGACCCAGGTGCATTGGCTAGAAGGAAAGCTTGTCTCTGATGTAGCCCAATGGCTGCATAAGCATTTGTTGCACGTGGGTCAAAAGACAATGTGGGATGTAGCCCATTAATGGGACTTGCTGGTGACCTTTCCCAATGCCCCTTGTCACTTGGCAGATAGACTATATTGATCCTCTGCCCATATAAGAAGGATATTGGGATGCAATGACTTGTGGACACTCAGCTACTGGGCTGTTGGTTGCCATTTCTGCATGTTGTGCTGGTCGGCAAATGATCACAAGGGGCCTAGAGCATCTCTTTGCAGCCTATTCCGGTAGGAGGTAATTGAGAGCAATTAAGGAACCCATTTTACTGGACAAGCGTTACAAGAATGGTTGCTGCAATTAGGAATAAATTAGAAGTTTCATGTACCATATGACCATACCAGGGCAGGCATGATAGAGTGGTACAATGGTTTGTTGAAATCTGGCCTGAAAACAGACACCAAGCCTATGGGGCTGGTCAGTTCACTTATGGATAGTGCTAGGGCATTTAAATGAGAAGCCCCTAAAAGAAGTCTTGAGCCCTGTGGACATGCTAACACACATTGCTGCCTCACCCATACAATGGCAATTGCAAACCAAACAGCTGTTACTGAAGCCAGGATGTGGCTAGGAGAGCAACATCCTGCTGCCAGCCCCAACTGTGTTAAAGTCTAGAGACTCTGTTTAGTGGACATGGCCCTGAACATTTGGACACATAGAAGCAGTGCTAGCTGACCCTTCTGGCACCTTGGAGAAGAGGTCTGGAAGCTCTCCTCCTGTGTGTTTCTGGAGTAACACAGAGTGGCCCCTAAAGATCATGGTAGTGTAAACAAAATGTCCAGGAAGTAAGAGCATCTTCTGGGGAAGTTTTGTTTTATCTTTATGGCTAATGCATATACCCCCCATAGCCCTATATACTGACCCATCTGTAACTCCCACAGAGAGCAGGGTGAAAGTCTATTACACTAGACCAGTAAGAGATCTCATTCCTGCCACTGTTCTATCACAGAACCACTTTCTGTCATGCATCCTACCTGATGGACAAGCCTTGCCTATGCTGGTGTCTTAAAACATGTATCTTATTACTCTTAAGGTTATTTTCTTCTGCAGTCCCAGTAGCCTGGACCCATCTCCTGGCTTTAGCTGCCACGTGATGATTGCTCTGAACTCCCCACCCATTTAGCTACTGGTGCCTGTGGAATGCACAAGATATGTACTTAATCTGCATAGGACTTTTAACCGAGCTGAATAATCTGGCTTGTGGATTATCATGATTTTATTGCTGTTATCTTTGTATGTTAATAATCTGGTAACATTGCTCCAATTCTTGCACCAGGGCCATTTTGGAAGCTGGAGAGTGAGTCATTTGTGAGGCCAGATTTCTGGAGCGGTTAGTTCTGGTTAAAACTGCAATATTCACAGAATCTCTTGCTTGGCCTTAGTGGATCTCCATATCAATAGGTGTTTCCAAGAGGTGGAGAGAAATATTCCATCTCCACATCAGTAGGTAATTTCAAGAGGTAGCCAGGGCATATCTGGCCCAGCTAGGTTGGGTGGGGTCCCTTTATGCAGCTGGTCGTGAGAGAAATGGGAAAACAAAAGTGGACAACTGCTTGTAAGCAAAAAATGGTTTCCTTCCACTTTATTTCTCCCTTTGACTGATTTTAATTTTAAACGTAATTTGTCCCAGGCTGGGAACTTATTGCCCCCCACCAGCATTATATATGTTAATAATTAATTCTTATTAGGCAGTAAATATGACATTTTTTAAGACTACAAATTGTTAAGCACTATTTCTAAGAAAAATTTTAATTCATATTTTTAACGTGAATGAAGTGTATTATTTTTGCTTTATTAGATTTGAAAATTCTTTGACTTTAGAAAAGAAAAACCTTTTGGTAATTTGGAAATAATAATATGGCTCTTGAAAATAATTCCAAAATTGTGATACTAAAATTTATTCAGTGGATCTTTAGCACTGAAGATTGAAGCACAGATCATTGAAGGATCGATTAATATGACTTATACACCTAGTACCAAACAAGTTACCAGTTTTGGGATTTCCAAGCAATCCTCATAAGCCAGATTATGATTTATTTCAATTAACTTTTCTTTGTTATGTAACTTTAGGTTCTCTGTAAAAAATTAGCATAGGTGATTAGAAGACTAATAGGAATTAAAAAGTAATTCACAAATACTCAAAAACTTCAGGTGTGTTTCATATACTAGAAAAATATTACTACTACATTTTATGGGGAAGGAAGCATCTGAAACTCTTCCATGCCAGGCCTCCTCCTGCTTGACTCCTAAATTCACTTCTCCCTCCTCACTCAGGAGGAGAGGTTAATCTGATAGGTTAGAAGCAGAGTCCATTTGTGGCCAGATTCTGTCACACACAGGGTCCACCTGAACTGCAGGACCCATCTCCACCCTCTCTTCTTTACCTGCCTGAATTACGCTGGCAGGGCCCAGTCACCAGGCCAGGCTGATATTTCTTTCTCGAAATCACCATGGCTGCTTGGGTACCTGGAGGCAGCTTGGTGAGCTTTGGCCATCCTTTCTCTGAGTAGCACCCTGAAAAACACACTGACTAGGCCTATCCTAAAATTTAGGGGAAATAAGAGAGGCTGGGATTGTATGTCAATTGCAAACTGCATGATGCATTCAGACTTTCTTCAATTTTCCTTCACATTACATTGCTAGCACAATCACTGTTACAGTTTAACACCTTTCAGAGAACATCTGTAGTGTGCACACAACCCTCAGGAATCCTGCAGGGGAATGTGGCAAGTGATAGCATAGAATTCGGTGGTATCTGTACCTGCCTACAATACCATTATAGTAGCAAAACTTCACACCACAACTCTGAAATATATATTTTTGGTGATCACAATGTTAATGCCAAAGTTATTGTCAAAAACACCCTCAGCACTACTTTAGCACCTGCCATGAATATATCAGTTTGAACTCATACCTGAGATAAATTGGAGCTATCATAATGGATTGGTATCATGCAAGAAATTTCTGTAAGCAGGACCTTTACAGAGTTGAGCAGACTCATGAGATAGTTGCATACAATTAAGGTCCTTTATCTAAGCTTCTGTGGATTCTAGGCAAGGGCTGATGCAATCACATTGCCTTGCTCTTCTGACATGTTACTGACCATGGATCCCACAGTTAACACCACAGTAGCATTTTCTCCAGAGCTCTGGACAACTTATTCTATTCCTGTAGAGAAAACATTGGTTCCATCACAAAAGAGCAACAGCATAGCAAACATTATTGAACACATAGCTGCAAACAGTTAAAAAGAGAAATCCAGTGTAAATAGGAATTATTAGAATACTGCCTTTAAAAAAAATGTTGTAAAATAACACAACAAATTTTACCATCTTAATTTTTCCTAAATATAGAGTTTAGTATATTCACATTGCACCAAAAATCTCCAGAACATTTTCATCTTGTAAAGCTGGAAGTTAAAAAACTCTCTATCTGCCTGTTCTCCAGACTTTGGAAATCATTTTCTATTTTCTGTTTCTATGAATTTGATTAGCCTAGATAGCACATACAAGGTTTGAATTTCCCCCAGTCTGTTTCAGATGAAGTTAGTTCCTTTGGGATAGGTTTGGAGCTCTCTGTTCTATGTTCTGAGTCCCACTATCTCAGGACATTTGCTCCCAGGCCTGGGGGTAGTGACAGTGCTACAGTTCCCTCTGAGTGACACCCCTGCTTTAGCAGTAAGGCAGCAGCGGCCATTTTTGGTTTGCTGCCTCCATCCCAGCAGCCCATCTTATGAACGAGCTGGGCACTTACCCTTTGGGATTCGGTATTCTCAGTGTGCTGCACCTTAATAAAACTTCTGCTCTAAGAGGGGGCTGGGGTGAAAGAGAGAACCTTCTTGGCCACACTTGTCTAAAATTTAGCCTATGTAACACTTAGCTAGTGCAGGTTGTGTGATTTGTGTGTGTGTGTGTGTGAGAGAGAAATTCGAGTGTCCTGCCCCTTATAAGAAGACACCATAAGGCTCAAGTGGAAGCTCCGTGTTCTTTCAGGCCCTGCTTGCAGTGGAGTCCCTCACTTTGGGTAAGGAGGGTGCAAGACAGAGCAGTTCGTGGCTTCAGAGCCACAGGCTGTCACTGATTTTACTACACTTGCTTGCATAAGTGTGTCTTTATTTGCCATGTGTCTTCAGGACATTTCCTAGACAATTTAAATGGATGCCTTATAAATAATTTTCATTATTTATGCTTGCTTCACATGGGAGCTGATCCATGGAGCATGTAATGCTGTCATTCCGAAGTGGGGGGTTCAGGTGTTCTTTGAAATTCTCTCTACATTCTGCTGGGTGTTCTTGCACATATTCAGTTAAAGTGCAATCCTGGAGTTATCTGTACATTTTACATCAGATAATTTCAGTTTAAAAACCAAGAAGATATGTGAAAAGTATGGAAAATACCCCTGGTTGGAGTTACAGTCTTCTATGTCTTATTTATTATTATTTTTACCTTATTGTCTGTAGAATGTTCAACCCAATGTCAATTTGCTAGGGTCAAGGGGATGGGTGAAGGGGAAATAACCATTTATTAGGTATATACTTTGTTTTCTGGGTGATGAAAATGCTCTGGGCCTAGATAGGTGTCACAGTTGCATATCATTGTGAATGTATGAAATATCACCGAATTGTATACTTTATAATGGTTCAAAGGTGGATTTTATGTTATATGACTTTTAGCTTAATGATAAAAACACAAATGGCTCTCAAGATGTGGCCATAGTTTATTAGCCCTTTGTTTGTACCATAGGTTTATTTCATACATATTTAATTTCTGCATATTTAAGAGGTAATTATGTTGTTATTATCATTTACATTTGAAACATATTGCATTTAAAATATATTAACTTACATGAAGACTAAAATCATTGTGGAAAATTTTCTATTCATTTAAATAATAATAGTGCAAATTACATATTAGTATTATAGCAACTGTTTTTCATGCTTTACAATGTTAACACACTCATCTTTTCAGCAACCTCATGAGGTACACAGTACCATTAGTTTATGTGCATTTTACTGGTGGGTAAGCTGGGACCTAGGGCAGTGAGCTGACTAGCCTTAGGCCCATAAGTCTGTAGTGGGGTTCAGGGACTTGCATCCAGGCTTTCTGGGTCCAGACTTCAAGCTCTTAACCACCATGCTATGGTGACTCCCTTTTCTGGGTTACAATTTCTTACAAAATGTAACATTTACACTCCCATTTTTGTACCCATATCTTCATTGAAATATTATTACAAAGATGTATTTAAAATTATATACAAGTATTTTATATCTATTTATTGCTGTATAAAACAGCCCATAAATGTAGGGGCTCAGAGCAATGATACTCATTTGATTTTTCTCTCTCATGGTTCTGGGTATTGGCTGGGTGCAGTGAGGTGCTTCTCAGACATGGTTTCCCAGGTGGTTGCAGCCATACTGTGGATGGGACATATCAGGTAATCATCGGAAGGACATACCTGGTGATTGGCAGGAGAAAACTCAAACTTCTAGAGGCTGGAACAACTGGCACTCCTTAGGCATATCTGTGTATCTCTCCTCCAATGGTCTGTTTACCCTGGACACTTTGGGTATGGTACAGGGCTCCATGGTGAGCAGGGAGACCACTCCCTGAGAGAGAATGACAGAGAAAGAACCAGAGACACCCACAGAGACAGAGAGAAAGAGGTGCTGCATCCTGGAACTGAGCCTTGGAAGTTAAGCTGCAGCACTTATACTACATTCTTTTTGTGAGACTGCAACAAGTCTTACTAAAGTTCAAGAAGGGGAAATTATTTGATGGGAGGGTGTCAAAGTATTTTAGTCATGACTCACAGCCATCACATATACAAGCTTTAGAAGGAAATCACAAGAAGTCCCTTAGCTATTGTAAAATTCATTAAATATTGACATTAAAACCACAGTAAAATCATTAATTTTGCATAAGGGAAGGTTTTTTTAAGCTACTGACATAATAAATACATGTAATATATTTATTTAAATTATTTTGAATATGAAATAGGTATCCTCAAAAAAGGCCTCAGTTTGTAGTATACCAGATTTCTCATTAGTTCGTGTTCGAAATGAAACTAATGTTGATAACATGATATCAAAATCTTAGAACTTGGTATCTTGAATCCATGTTTATTTCACTATTTTTTATAAATCACATTATTAATAAACAAAAGCCTATTGCAAAAGTTCAAATAATGAAGTTTATGGAATAAAATGTTAAAATCTCATCATTGGAAATTCCATGTATGCTTCCAGATCTTTTCTTCTATGGTCATATCAATTCACATATACATATTTACTTCTATTTCCAAAAAAAGAGTGCCATGACTATAATTTCTGGAACTTGTTCATAATAATGTGACATGGAGAGCATGCAACAATTTGCCTGTAATTTTTTTTCCTAATGGCTACATAATTTATACATATGTTTGATGTAAGTGTGTTCCCTGATAGCCATGTAAGTGCTAGTTGGAACATTCTGAATATAATCATGAACATGTGCTAGTATTTCTATGTGACAGATTCCTGGATGTAGAATTGCAATGTTAAATGGTATGTTTAAATTTTATTTAAAAGGGCTCTTCCACATTATACTTCCTCAAAAAGAGTTGTACCAGATATTTGCTTGGCATGTCATCTGTAGAAAAATTATTTATTAATTTACATTCCATTTCCCAAAGCACCAATGACATTTGTCATTGTTTATATATGGTATTAGCCATTTTGCTTATGTGAATATCCTGTTCATGTCCTTCACCTATTTTCATATTGGGTTGCTTGCCTTTTAATCAGAAATTTGAAGTAGTTTTCACTATGCAATGAATAACAATCCCTCTCCTGTTATGTGTGCTGCAGTGTAGATTTGAGGAAAATTATTTGAGTGTATATGCATGATTAAACAATATCAATTATGGTGCTATACAAGTTATATGGTGTTTATAAAATGTCAATTATTGAGAATTATTAGAGAAAATCCTGTGGTAAATTTCTCCTATGATTCCCTAAGAATCCAAGTTTTAACTTAAAAAAAAATAAATTCATGCCTTAGGCTAGAGAATGTTTGTTGTAAGACTTGGACTCTGTCTTCTTGACCAGCAGGGAGGTATGCTTCTCCTGACTGGGAACACTTTGATCATAAAGTGAGTCCCTCTTGTATAGTTCTTAGGAGGGTCTTTAGATTCCTTTGATTTGACAATACTCCATAAAATTAACATAATTTTCATATTCTTCTTATTGTTATTGATTATGTCAGTTATAATGTGCCTAGGTTTAAATAATTAAATAATTATTATTTTCTGTCATGACAAAGGACTTAATGTTTACACATAAGAGCTGTGGGAGGAATGGGGCCTTGGTCTCCTGAGAAAAGGGACAAAAGCATGAGCCAGGCTCCCCTGAGTATGGTGAAATAGAACCATAGGCATTATTTCAAACTTCAACAAACACATTGAATTTCACACCATATCTGTAAGCAGATAAGCAATACTACATCTTGTTTTAAAAGAAGCACGCATGTATATTTTCACGTACATTTGCAAATAATGAAAATTTGTGAAGTCCCTTTAAGGTGCAGGTTTACAATCTACGTTTGAGACCTTTCATCCATTATCTAAGGCTGAATGTGACAGTGAAAGCAACCAAGTGAATATTATTAAAGATCATGAGGAAAAGAAAATTAGGCCATGAAATCAAAGACTTTCACACAGCTTTATTGTATAATAGGAAGCTATGGGGTAAATGGAAGTTTTCAAGCAAAATATCCCACCTGGCCTTGATAGTAGTATGCATATAAGGGCCTGTTTGCACATCAATATAATGTTTACCTCTGTGGTCCCTCATGGCTGGCCTGGAGCAAGGGGTGGAGAGAAAATGGCCATTCTCTTCTCCCCTCCTTTCCTGGGGTGTAATTGGTCAGATGCCCATCAGTCACCAGACACCTGCCCATGGAGTTCCTCCCGGAAGGAGCAGGGCTAAGGGGAGCACACAACTTGATCACAGGGATGGTGGAACTACCTTGCTAGTGGGACCAGAGATGAAGGATGTGGGGCTGTGCTGTGAGAGAGACTGAGCCATGACAAATAAAAACCCTTTCCCTTTTCCATGTCTTTCTTCATTATCAACAGGTTCATAAAGAACTAGGCCAGGGTGGGGGACCGCCTTCCTCCTGGAGCCACAGAAGAAGGTTGCAGTTGTTATATTTCTAATTCCACAAACTTAGTTAAGGAGTGTTGCTGAGGACAAATGCACAATAAAAATTATCTATTATTGAATTCTAATTATTGAATGCTCTCCTTAGCAAAAGATAAAATCATCAAATTCTGCACCAAAAGGAAATTAAAATATTCTGAATTTTTGCACAATAATACTGATGGTGTGAATAAGGCTTTTGTGTCCACGTGCATGGTTGGAAACTTAGTTAAGCTTACTTTTATTGGTATACCTTTCAAATTAGAAAAATAGTTTTATTTTATGCTAGTTTTTTCTCTTTTGCATGACATATTTCTAACTCTTAAACAAGTAGTAAATCCCTTGAAAACAAATTTGATCTGATAAGCTAAATTGTGAAAAGTCGTTTCATCACAGGAGGAAGGGAACCTTACATCGCAGCTTCTTGCTGGAATAAACTGGAGGAGGCCCATCTGTGGGTCATCCCAGCATCAGGCCTCAGCTACAACTACTCCTTTTTTTCCTTCATTCCTATTTTAGCAAACTTCCGGCAACAAAACAGACAACATTTTGTGATGGCAAATAGAGCAGTGGCCACACAGGCCAGTAGGAACCCAATCACATCCAGGGAGTGGTACTGGAACCAGGCGAGGTCATGGGAGGCTGGCCGCAGGTGCCTGGCTCCTTTGTGGCGCATGACAAACTCGATCCAGAAGACCGCTCGGTCGAGAGGTTTCATTGGCTGGTCATGATGAATTCTTGATAATCTCATAGCATTCTCTTTATGTCTGCAGGGGAAAATACAAAGATAGCAACATGGAAAGGAACTTAATTTCCCTAAGCATATCATCCCCATGAAAGGTTTTGAAAAGTGTCTTATGAATGATTCAAAATAAGTATTATAAAATTGCAGAAGTAGTACATTTTTAAGTTGGTTTGGCTTTCAAATTGGAATTTTATGATTAACAAATAATAAAAAAGTGAAAACAAATTTAAGATTGGATAGTTTAATCTTTTCTAGCAGAGGTAATGAAGAATGAGATGGTGACAGTACACTTTTACATACTCCTCATGAAGTACTTAATGTGGATTGTGTCTTGATGGGTGAAATGATTCTTCACCAGTCCCTGTGCTTCCACTCTTCTCTTCTACCCCTTCTCTTTATTTTCCATCCTGTAGACAGTAGGCTCTTTGAAATAGACATCAGATTATGATGCTCTTTGTTAAAGTTTCCATCTGACCTTTCATCACACCTAGAATAAATTCCAAATCTGTTCTTGGCTTACAGGACCTTACATGGGCAGACTCTGGCAACCTCTTCTCCAATCCTTTGGTCCACGCACACTCTACTGTGGGCATATTGGCCTTCTCACTGTGCCACTCTGTGATAGCAAACCTAAGCTTTCTTCTACTTGTGTGTGTTTGTGGTCTTTTTTTTTCTACTTCATTCCTAGAGTTTTTAATATATATTTTATTTTCTATAATAAACATTAAATATGAAATACATAATAAAAATGCACATAAGCCTAATTGCTCAAAATTTCAAAATTGGCTAGAAAATTATTTTGAAGAAGTGAATACACTAATGTTCCTATTATTCAGACACTGAAATAGGATATCACAAGCTACCCAGAAGCACCCTGTTTTCCTTCACACTTTCAGTCACTACTATCTTCTCTGAATTAATGGGTATCCTAAAGTTTAGCACCATAAATTAGTTTCTCGTATTTATATTTTGGAATCATATAGTAGTACTCATTTCCTTTTGTCTTTTGTGTGTCACCTGTTGGTTAATTCCATTGCTGTATAGTATTCCTTTGCATGGCTATATCACCAATAATCTCTTGACTTTTTGAACAACACACATTTTTTTAACAATTTTTTGGCCATTATTACTAATTACTATTACTATACTAATTACTCATAAAAATCTTATATATGTCTTCTGGTTTTCATATTTTTACCATTCTGTTTGTATATATCTAGAAGTGGAGTTGCTGAGAAAAGGCATATTTATGATTATGATATCTTTATTGACTCTGAATAATGTAGAAGTATTTCAATTTTCAAAATTTAGAGATGCCTTAGCTATCTTTCTTTTTGATGGTTTCAAAGTGAATTCTAGTAAGCTGGACAGTATACTCTTTCTGATTTCTGTATTTCAAATTACTCAGTCTTGGTATATGAATCAGCATATGGTCAATTCCAGTATCTATTCCTATCTTGAAAAATGTGTATTCTCTTAATTTTATCTATGTCTATACCTATATATCTCTCAAATAATTTACATTTTAAAATTGTGTTCTTCATTACTTTCAGGTATTTATCCATTGTTTTGACATTTTTTTGTTTATATTTTTAAGGAAGGTGTTTAGAAACTCTCTATTATGATTATGATTATACATTTATATATTAGTTTTTTCTTTTGTCAACTTCTGCTTTATTTTGAGGTTTTATTAGTAGGTGTTTCCAATTGATAAATTATATTGCTTTGAAAAATTTATCTATTTATTATTATGAAATATTTGTTTTTATTTTTAGTAGTGTTTCTGGACTATGATGTCTGATATTATTATAGGTACAATATCTTTGTATGATTAATGGCTGCAATAGATCTTTTCCTACCTTCACACTTATAATCTTTTACACTTCTATTTAAGCATATATTATAAACTGTATATATAGGTTTTAAGATTATGTCTGACAATTTTAAATTCTCTTTAAATGATTTAGCCTGTTTAGATTTAATGTAAGTACTGACATATTTACATTTTCATTTACCAGTTTATTCTGTATTTCTTCTTAATTTGTCCAACGTTCCTCATGTTTATTTTTCTATTATTTCTTGCCTATTTAAAAGTATTTTATCTTCAATTATTCTACCATTTTCTTGATAGTATACATTTTTTGAGCATTTCTTAAGTCTTAATTTATAATACAATAAATGCTGATAGTAGTAATAAATGCTGAATTGATGATTGTGATACTAGGCACTACAAATTCTACCACCTTATTTTTCTCTATAATATGGAAGAGTGTAATATCCATCTTATCATATTTAAAAACTTTTATGCTTCAAAAGACACAATCAAGAAATTGAGAAACCAAACTATTCAGAATGAGAGAAAATATTAACAAATCATATATCTGCTAATATTCTTGTATCCATAGTACACAAATAATTAACTTTATTCAAAAATAAGACCACCAAATTCAAAATTTGTCCAAGTATTGGAATAGACCTTTCTCTAAAGAGAACATATGAATGGCCAATAGCATATGAAAAGATGCTCAATAGCCTTTGCTATAAGGAAGATGCAAATCGAGACCACAAAGAAAGACCACTCAACCCACTAGAATGACTATAATAATAATAATAATAATAATAATAATAATAATAATAATAGTAATAAAAGATAGATGATAACAAGGGCTGACAAAGTATGGATCTCTCATACTTGGCTGATGGGAATGTGAAATGGCAAACTCTTCTTTTCACATAAGTTTGGCAGTTCTTCAAAGAGTTACCATGTATGACCTAGCAATTCTACTCCTAGATATACATCCAAAATAAATGAAAGAAACACATGTTCACACAAAAATGTGTATAGCAATGTTCATAATAGCCACATGGGAAAACAATCAAAATGTTCATAAACTGATAAATGGATAAATAAATGTAGCATACCCATACCCTAGAATATTATTCAGCAATACAGAACTACCACATGGATAAAACTGAAAAACATGGTAAGTGAAAAGAAGTTGCAAAGTACCATATATTTGTGGTTCCATTTGTACGAAATGTTCAGAATACGGTAATTTATAACTATAAGAAAGTACAATAATGGTTGGCTAAGGCAGGGAGAATGGAGAGTGACTTCTAAGACACATGAGATTTCTTTTTGGGCTGATGAAAATTTAGATATAATCTACATTATAAATGATGGTTTCAAAACTTGGTAACATACAAGATATATTTGACTGCTATACATAAACATGGAATTTTTTGGTATGTAAGTTACATATGACAAAATACATTAAAATAATGATAAAAGTTATTTAGCAAAAATGATTTATAATTTCAGCAAGTTTTGGTATTGAATTGGAACATTTTACATAACCTCAAGTTCTTCATTCTTTCATTCTGGATTCTATAATACTTTTCTAAATGTTTGTTTTTACAATTACCTGTATAACTTTTCACTTGTTTCCATAGAAAATTGTCGTACACATGGGTTACTCATTAAATCTTGGGCTTAACATGCAACTTTGAAATGAATGTCTTGTTGAAAATAAAAGCAGATTTAAGATAGGTGACATCATGTTAAAGTTTTCAAAATTAGCTTCTTAAATATGGGATGAAACTCATGCTCACTTTTGACAAAAGAAACTATCTGTATATACTATGTATTTTAAAAAATTGTGATACTCACAAAGGGTCATTAATGACTCTCTTCAATGCACTGAGCAAATCTGTACTAGACAGTGTACCCAAATCCAGTCTGACAGCTGCTCCCTTGATCTCTAAGCGAGCTATGTTATCAGGTTGATCTGCAAACAAAGGAATGCCCACCATCGGGATCCCGTGGTAGATTGCCTCATAGATGCCGTTGGCTCCACAATGAGTTATGAAGGCTTTGGTCTTTGGATGACCTAGGATAAGGTGAATTTTAGCAAATTATAATTATGAATCTTAGAAATAAAATGAGACTTGGACAATAGAAGGCACTGAATGAGGCAGTGTGTTCTAGATTACATGTTTTTATACACAGGAAACTGCATTAAAATGTTTCTCAGATCTCAGAACAAGAAGCACATAAGTCTGCTGGAGAGATAAATGAAGATTGATGTGGTACTTGTGAATTGAAAAGTGAATATAAGATTTTGGTGGACAAGTTGAAAGAGAACATTTCAGATATAAGAAATGCGCAGAGAAAAAAGGAGATGGCACATTAGGACATATTCTCTTAAAGAAATAGTGAAGCCACTGAGTCTGACATAAAAGGTGTCAAGGCAGCTGGAAACGTGCCAGTAATGACTCTGGCATCAGAGGAAGGAAAGGCTACACTTTAATCTGAAATGTGTTATTACTTCATGAAGATTATGGATATTTTCCTGTAGAAGGGGAAAGGATAGACACCATGTGTCAGAACTGGGAGCCAGAGTAAAGATCCATGTGACTATTGAAAAATTCTCTGAGAGAAATAATTATACTTGAAATAAAGGTACTGTGGTTCTGGCCATAAGGAGAGAGTATAATTAATGAGACTGTATAATACATGACAACTGTTACAGCTTACCCTTTTCCCCCTAGGATTGCAAAACAAATATATGGAAGTTAAGTTTTGTTTTTGAGTTTTTCAATAATTAATGCTCAGTAAATTTGTTCCCTGGTGAACTATTATGCCTGGGTGGAGTTACTCTCATTTCAGAGTTTGTTTTCTATTCTTACCAAGTAGGTCATTTTGGGGGATCCACTTATACAGCCGAGTATTCTGCCCTAAGGTATCTGGTGTTTTGCCATCAAATCTCCACAGAACCTGTTTGGGTAAAGAAAATAACCATATTCTATGATATAAACATAGAAGTTATACCATGTGAAAATTCTAAAGAAATTAAAAGATAATCTAGTTAAATACATAGATACATAAGTGGTAAGGACAAAGCGATGTTAAAAATGAGAACTATAAAACACTGGTATAATAGGAATATGCACATTTTAAATTCTTATTTTATATTCAATCAGGTTATGTACACAGTCATGATGTTTCACACATAGAGGTTAGGTAACTGAGGTTATCAATGAGAAATCAAAGTATTTAAGACATTTTTAGGTAGTCATTATAATTGTAGTACAAAAAGTAGTAAGTCACTAAGATCTGTACATTTAGTTTATCTTTTTATTATAATTGCTCTTATCTTCCAATGTAACAATACTTTTTTAGAGTAACACACAGAGAAGAGTTCACTTATATCCATTTTTCCACAAGTTATTTTATTAGTTTTATATTTTTTGATTTATAGAAAGGCTAATTTGTGGAATCTACTTCTTGTGAGAAATAAACAATTCTGTTTATTAATAATTTATTAACCTAGATAATTTCTCCTTAGTAAGTGAATCTATCTTCTTCTAGATTATTAATTGTTAGGCACTACTTGCAAGAAAAATTTAAAAGGTGATTATCTACATGAGCCCAGAGTATCATTACTATTTCTAGGTGTGGAAATTCCTCAAATGTAAAGAAAAGAGCCTGTCAGTACTTCATATATAACAGTATACCTGCCACAAAAAATCCGAAGTTGTGATGATGCTATAGTTCATTCAACTGACTGTTCACACTTCAGTCATGTACTACAAACCACTGACAATGTTGATTAATCTGGGACCTACAGCCAAGTAATTTATACGCCCTGTGCCAAAATAGGTTCTGATTTTGGAGTTCCCCAGTGATCCTCTTAAACTGATTTATAATTTACAGTGGTAATACATATTTGCTATACAAATGTTCAAGTAACATCAGATTCTCAGCAGAAAATTAGCATAGGTGATAAGGAAAAGCTGTTTCAGTTAGGAAAATAGAAAAAGGTCACAAACACCCCAATAGAGCAATTATAGTCTGTATATCAGAAAAAAAATAAAATACTGTTTTATGGAGAGGCGATATCTGAATCTTTTCCATGTTAAGCTTGTTTCTGGTTGGCTCCTTCATATATTCTCCTCTTCCTCAAACAATAGGAGTTGTTACTCTGATGGAAAAGCAAAGGCCTTTCCAGGGTCACTTGTTATTAAGCATGGGGCCATCTTGAGGGTGTAACTACTTCCCTCCTTGTTTACCTTCTCCCTTCACTCTGTATAGGGCCCAGTCCATCAGGGCATGTCAGTTTTCCACTCCTAAATCATCGTGGCTGGATGGTTACCTAATGGCAGCTATCAATGGCAGCTTGGTGAGCCCTGGTCATCCTTTCCTGAAAAGGACCCTGAAAAGCACACTGAACAGGTCTATTCCAAAATAGGGGAAATAATAGAGGCTGGGATGACCTGGCAAACCTAAACTGCATGACGCCTTTCACACTTTATCATTTTGTGTTTAATGTCACTGCCAAGATTTAACACCTTTCTGGGTACATCTATAGTGTGTACACAACCCTCATGAATGTTGTAGCAAAAAGAGACAAATGATAGGATAGAATTTGGTGGTATTGGTACCTGCCTACAATACAATTATAGTAGCAAAACGTCGCACCACAAGTCAGAAATATGTATTTTTGGTGGTCATAATATTAATGCCAAAGATATTGCCCAAAACACCCTCGGTACTACTTTAGCACCTGCCATGAATATATCAGTTTGACCTCATACCTGGCATCAACTGGAGCTATCATAAGGTTGAGGTGGCATGCAGGAAATTTCTGTAAGCAGGCCCTTTACAGAGTTGAACAGACTCATTAGGTAGTTGCACACTATTAAGGCCCATTACTAACCTTTTGTGGAATCTGGGCAAGGGCTGATGCAATCACATTGGCTCGCTCTTCTGACATGTTACTGACCATTGACCCCAGAGTAAACACCACAATGCCGTTCTCTCCAGAGCTCTGGACAAACTGTTCTATTTCCTGTGGAGAAAGCATTGGTTCCATCACAAAAGAGCAACAGCATAGCAAACACTATTGAAGGGAGTGCTAGAAACAACTAAAGAAAGAAACCCAGTGTCATCAGGAATTACTGGATTAGTGCCTGCATTTTTAATTCTGGTAGAATACACATGACTTAACACTTACCATGCTCACTATTCCTAAGTATACGGTTCAGTAGTGTGTGCATTGACATTGTTGGGGAACCGATGTGCAAAACTTTTTCATCTTGCAAAACTAGGACTCTATATCATTATGTACAAATCTTCCATTTTCCCCTTCACCATCCCTGACAACCATTATTTTAGTCTCTGTTCTTATGAATTTGTGCAGTGTGGATACCTCCTATAAGTGGAAACATGCAGATTTGTCTTTTTTGTGAGTGGCGCATTTCCCTCAGCATGATGTTCTCAAGCTTTTCCATGTGGAACCATGGAATTTCCTTCTACTTTATGGGTGAGCAAAATCCCATTGTGTATAAATACCCATTTTGCTTATTGAACCATTTGTCATGGGACATCTGGGTTGCTTCTATTTTTTGGCTCCTGTGAATAGTGCTGCTATAAAATGTGTGTGCAAATATCTTATTGATATTCTGGTTTTAATTATTTCAGGTGTATACCAAGATATGGAATTGCTGGCCTAAATGGCAATTCTAGTTTTAATTTTTATGAGGAAGCTCACTTATGTTTTTAGTACTTTTTTTTAATGGACCTAACCCATTGATACCTTTGATAAGATGTATGTAATATGAGGTTGATTTCCATTATTATATATATTTTTGCATGGGTATATGTGCATTTATAAGTAAGAATGAAATAGTGGCAGCATACAGTATTGAGAAGGTAACATTATTAGATAGTATTATACCAAGACTCTTCATTTATAATACTACTAATTACTAATAAAGATTGTTGTAAGGAGGTCACAAAGCAGGATCTTGATTATTACAGGCATGTTTTCTGGTTAATTATTTTAGTTTGGCCATTAGTATTTTATTTCCCTATGAGCACTAAGCATTATGATCAGAATGACTAAATATAGTTCAATTTCAGTTATACAATCCAACCTATACTTCATGCGAATTTCCCAAACACTCTCTCTAAATCATATAATAGCTAGATGTTAAGACTTACTGATATTAAGAGATCTGGTATAGTTTTCCAATTTCCACAAAATAGCCTAAATGTCTTATTTATAATATAATTACGTATGTGTGTGTGTGTGTGTGTATGTATGTAGTTACATATTTGAGTGACAGTATTTCCAGGTTTGTTACATATGACTTCTTTTATGGTGAAATCATATTGTAAAATTCATGTCCCACTAGAAAGTGCTATTCACTGCCCAGTGCTTCACACTGAAACTCTTAAATATGTATTTTCTGTGATCACAATGTTAATATCAGAATTATTGTCAATCAAAAATACCCTCTCTACCACGTTAGCACCTGCTATGCACTTTTCAGTTTGAACTCACACCTGAGATAAATTGGAGCTATCGTAATGGTTGAGGTGTCAGGCAGGAAATTTCTGTCAAAAGTTAAAGACAAGGAGAAAATCTTGAAAACAGGAGGGAAAAACAACTTGGTATATACAAGGGAACCACCATAAAACTATCAGAAGATTTTTCAGCAGAAACTTTTCATCCCAAATGAAACTGGCATGATAGATTCAAAGTACTAGAGAAAAAAAATTGCCAATAAAGAATACTCTGCCTAGAAAAGTTGTCTTTCATAATTGAAAGTGAAAGAAAGGGAACCCCAGATAAGCAATAGTTGAAGAAGATCATTCACAGTCTCACAAGGAATGTTAAATGTAGTTCTTCAAGCTGAAATGAATGGATGTTAGTTAGTAACATGAAAACTATGAAAGTGTGAACTTCACTGGTAAAGTAAATATATAGTTAAATTCAGAAAAATGTAATGGTGGTGGGTAAATCATTCATAACTCTACAATTAAGGTTAAAAGACAAAAATATTAAAAAATAACTACAACAAATTTTTAATGGATATGAGTAAAAGTAAACTTTTAACAAAAACATAAATGTTTATGGAGGAGAGTAAAAATGTAAAGTTTTAGTATGCTTTCAAAATTAGTCATTATCAGCTTAAAATAGACAATTGTAAATACAAGACGTTTTATGTAAGCCTCATGACAACTATAGAGCAAGAAACTATAGTAGATACACCAAAGATAAAGAGAAAGGAACTTAAGTATTCCACTACGAAAATCATTAAATCACAGAGGAAGAGAGCAAGTGAAGAAGGTAAAAAGAAATTACAAAACAGCAGAAAAAGACTGAACAAAATGAGAATAGTAAGTACATACATATCTATCAATAATTACTATAAATGAAAATGGACTAAATCATTTAATCAAAATACACAGAGTTACTGAATGACTAAAGAAAAAGAACCCAACTATGTGCTGCCTCTAAGATACTCATTTCAGTGATAAGGACACACACAGACTGAGAGTGAAGGAAAGGAATAAGATATCTCACTAAAATGGAAGCCAAAAGGAACTAAGAGTAACTATACTTAAATCAGTGTGAGAATAGCCACAAAAGACAAATAAATTCATGTATAATGATATCAGGGTCAATCTAACAAGAGGTATCATATTTGCAAATATTTATACACCTAACACAGGAGCACCTAAATATAAAGCAAATAGTAACAGACCTGAAGAGAAATAGATAACAATACAATCATAGTAGGGGATTCAATACTCCACTTTCAACAAAAGATAGATCATCCAGACAGAAAATCAACATGGAAGCATTAGTCTTTAGCTACATTAGAGCAGAACGACTTGATAAATATTTGCAGAACATTCTATCTAACCACAGTAGAATACCCATTCTCCTCAAGCACACATGGAACATTCTCAAGGATAGTTCATAAGTTAGTTCACAAGACAATTCTTATTTAAGAATATTGGAATTATATCAAGTATCTTTTCTGACAACAATAATGTAAAACTAGAAATAAATTAAAATAAGAAAACAGGAAAATTGCAAATATGTGGAGAGCAAACAACATACCACTGAACAACCAATTGGTCAAAGAATAAATTAAAGGGAAATAAAACATATCTTGAGTCAAATGAAAATGCAAATACAACGTAACAAAACTTATGGGATGCAGCAAAAGCAATTCTAAGAGGACTGTTTACAGTGATAAATACAATAAGAAAAAAGAAAGATCTCAAATAAATCACATAACTTTACATTCAAGGAACTAGATAAAGAACACACTAAGCCCAAAGTTAGAAGGAAGGAAATAACAAATATCACAAATTAAATAGAGACTAAAAATTCAATAGAAAATATTGCTGGCACTAAGTTCTCTTATTTTGAAAACATAAACAAAATAGACAAACCTTTAGCTAGACATACTAAAGAAACAAAGACACAGGACTCAAACAAATTAAATTTCAAATTAGAGATAAGATATCACAACTGATACCACACAAATACAAAGAATAAGAGACATAAGATACTAACAAGAGCAATTGAATCCCAATAAATTTGACAACCTAGTAAAAATGAGTAAATTTTTAGAAATATACAACCTACAAAGACTGAATCTTTAAGACATAGAAAATCTGAACTGAGTATTACTAGTAAGGTGACTGAGTCAGTAATAAAACATCTTCCAACAAAGAAAATTCCAAAGCCGGACAGCTTCATGTTGAACTCAACAAATACTTAAATAAGAATTACTGCCAATCCTTTTCAAAAAGTTTTTTCAAAATGTGAAAGAGGAGATAAAAGGATTATTCACCCTGTCTAAGTGGGATTTATTTATTCCAGGAATGCAAGGATGGTTCAAGATCCATATATCAATAATAGAATGAAGGATAAAAATCATATCATCTCCTTAGAGGCAGAAAAAGCATTTGACAAAATCCAACATCCACTCAAGATGAAAACTTTAAACAACCTGGGTTTAGAGGAAACCTACCTCATCATAATAAAGTCCATATATGACAAGCCCGCACTCAATACCATAATCAATGGTTAGAAACTGAAAGCTGTTCTTCTAAGATTAGGAACAAGACAAGGATGCTCACTATTGCTACTTCTATTCAACATACAACTTTGAGCCCAAGCTAGAGCAATTAGGTGAGAAAAAGAAATAAAAGGCATACAAATTGGAAAGGAACAAGTAAAATGGTCTCTATTTACAAACAACATGATATTATATATTTAAAACCCTAAAGACTTCACCAAAATCTGTTAGAATTAATAAAAACAAATTCAGTAAAGTTCCAGGATACAAAATCAATATACAAAATTCCACTGAATATTTATGCACTAACTATGAGTTATCAGAAAGGAAAAAAGCCTTTCTGGCAATGAAAGGTAAATTAACAGTGGGTCTATCTCAAGCTAAAACCTTCTGCACAGGAAAGGAAATTTTGAAAAAAATTAAAAGACAACCTACAGAAGGGAGACAATATTTGGAAATCATATATCTGATATAGGGTTAATAGTCAAACTATATAAAGAACCCAATATAAAAATAACACCAAATAATACAGTTGACAAATAGGCAGAGGAACTGAATAGACATTTTCCAAGGAATACATACAATAGATAATAGGTACATGAAATGGAGTTTAACATACCTAATCCTCAGGGAAATGAAAATCAAAACCACAGAGATATTACTTCACTCTTGTTAGAATGCGTATCATCAAGAGGAAAAGAGATAACAAATTTGGTGAGGATGTGGAGAAAGGGAATTCCAGTGCACTATTGGTGGGAAGGTAAATTGGTGCAGCAACTATGGAAAACAGTACGGAGTTTCCTCAAGAAATTAAAATAAAAACTATCCTATTATCCAGTAATACTAGGTCTTGGTATCCAAAGGAAATGAAAACAGGATGTAGAAAAGATATATGCACTCCCATGTTTAGTGAAACATTATCAAAACAGACAAGATATGGCTAATAACCTCAGTGTCTGTAAATGGATTAGTATATGAAGGAAATGTGACATGATACACACACACACACACAGATGAATATAATTCAGCCATGAGAAAGAATGAAATCACAGCATTGGTGGCAACACGGATGGACCTTGAAGGCATCATGCTAAGTTAAGTAAGCCAAACAGAGACAAATATTGCTAACTATTACTTATATGTGTGACCCTTACAAAAAAAGTCAGACTCAGAAAAAGAGAGAAGAAAAGTGTTTGCTTGGGACTGGAGGGTAAAGGAAATAAGAGGTTGATCGAAGATCAAATTTTCGTCTACAATGTGAATAAGGTCTGAGGGTATAATGTATAACCTGATGAGTATAGTTTATAGCACTGTATTGTATAATCTAAATTTGCTTGGTGTAAAACTTATATGTTCTCCTACACATAAAAAAGATAAATATTGGAGGTGATAGACGTGTTAATAAGCTACATGAGGGGAATCCCTTCACAGTGTGTAGGTACATCAAATCACCATGATGTACACTTTATATATCTTACAATTTTATATGTCAGTAATACTTCAATAAAGCTGGAAAAATCCCAAAAGGGTTAGATTGAATAGAACATTTACTAATTTTAGATCTTGTGATAATTACCACATATAGCTAATGATTTTGTAGTCAAAATTAAACTGGATTAACCTTTGAATGAGATCTTACTTTTCTCTTGCTGCCAAACAAACATGTTTAAGATGTGTTAAGAGACCATGAAATAATTTAATAAAAGATGTTTGTTTTAAAATTATTTCTTAATGATATAATATCAATTTATAAGGCTATTAAACTCCTCCATGAGGAGCATTATCCAATATGCTAACAGAATCTTTTGCAATTTTATCTATGGCAGTTTTCAGATATCAGTGGTAGAAATTATTTGGTATTTATTAAATATTCAGAATTTATGGTCTTTATCATATATGCAGTGTACATTTTCTCTGTTCTCATTTTGTTAGTCAGCTAATATATTAGAAACCATGTTCCCCAAGAGATCTTTACAGAGATTTTGTCCAGATATGGTATATAGTAGAAAATACCTGATTTAATAGGCTACTCAATGCCTTTAATGCTGCAAGATGTCAGACCTTAGGATCTCAAATGAGGAATTGTTTAAATGCTGGAATGACAGCAAAGAAATGTTAGGTTTGGCTGCAAATATTTTTGGGACACACGTTCATATTGTCGAAAAGTTGTCTTTCTTTTAAGCCAGAATACTGGTGAAATGCCTCAAAGCAAATACAACAAAACAAAAAAGGAATCAGTTACCTTAGGCAGAGGTTTTGCAGGTTTGCAGTGGAGGCCTCCAACATATTGAACATTGGGTAAGAGTGGGTGAGGGTAGTCAAAGTCCCAATAGGTTCGAATGAGCCACATATCAGCTTTCCTCATTAACTCATAAAGTGTAGTTGGTCTTCCTGAAAGGAAAAAACAAACAAAAGATAAAGGAGATGAGAACAGTATAATGTGAATGTACAAGGGAATTTTAAGAAAGAAGTTTGGGTTAACGTAGCCAAAAATGTTTAAAAGTACTGTGGTTTTAGCTAACATCATACTTAATGGCAAATAGCTGAAAGCTTTTCCTCTAAGATCACTAACAAGGTAAGGATGCCCATGCCCACCATTTTTATTCAACATAGCCCTGAAGGTTCTATCCATAGTAATTAGATAAGAAAAGAAATAAAGGCATACATACTGATCAGGAAAAAGTAAAATTGTCATTATTTGCAGAGAACATGATATTATATATAGAAAACCTAAAGAATCCACTAAAAATCTCTACAATCAATAAATGTATTGAGTGAAGTCTCACCATACAAAATCAATATACAGAAATCTTTTGCTTCTATATACAAATAATGAACTAATTGAAAGAGTTGAAAAATCAGTCCCATTTTCAATTACATGAAAAATAATAAAATATCTTGATTAAAATAAATTTAATCCAGGAGGTGAAAATGTGTACACCAAAAACTATGACACAGATGAAATAAATTGAAGGCACAAATAAATTGAAAGTTTTCCATACTCATGGATAGGAAGAATTACTATGGTTAAAATAGCCATATTTCCCTAAGCAATCTACAGATTCTGTGCAATTCCTGTCAGAACACCAATGGCATTTGTCACAGAACTAGAATAGATAATCCTAAAATGTGTATAGAACTACAAGAGCCTTAATAGACAAAGACTGAGAAAGAATTGTAGGTATCATAGGGCCTGCTTTCAAACTATACTTCGAAGCTACATAATCAAAACAATATGGTGCTGTCACAAGAACAGAAACATAGACCAGTGGAAAAGAATGGGAGCTCAGAAATAAATCCACACCTATATGGTCAATTAATATATGACAAAGGAGGCAAGAATATTACAATGGGGATAAGATAGTCTTTTCAATAAATAGTATTAGGAAAACTGGGTGACTGCATGCAAAAGCATGACACTGGATTACAGTCTTACATCATACACAAATAGAAACTCTAAACAGATCAGACATATATCCATAAATCCATATCAAAGACATGAATCCATAAATATTCTAGAAGAAAACATAGGTAATAAATCCTTGAACATCAGTGCTAGTAATGTTTTTCTGGCTATATCTCCCAGGCAAGGAAAATACAAGCAAAAATAAACAAGTGGGTCTACATCAAACTAAAAAGTTCCTGTACAGCAAAGGAAACCATCACCAAAATGTAAAGGTAACCTACTGTATGGGAGAATATATTTTCACATGATATATCTACTAAGGGGCTAATATCCAAAATATATACAGAACTAATACAAATCAACACCAAAGAAACAAGTAATCTCATTAAAAAATGGGCAGAGGACCTGAGTAGACATATCAAAGAAGAAACACAGATGGCTGACAGACATATGAAAAAATGCTCATCACTGATCACCAAGGAAATGCAAATCAAAACCAAAATGAGATATCACCTCACACCAATCAGAATGGTTAATATTAGCAAGGCAAGAAATAAGGAGTGTTGTCAAGGATGTGGATGAAAGGGAACCTCATTCACTTCAGGTGGGTTTGCAATGTGTTGCAACCACTATAGAAAGGAGTATGACATTTTTTCAAAAAACTAAAAATGAAAACGGCAAGCAATTCTACTTCTGGGAATTTATCTGAAGGAAACAAAATCCCTAATCCTAAAAAATATATGAATTATTATGTTCATTCCAATAAATGGATGCAACCTATATGTCCATCGATAGATGAATGGGTAAAAAAGATGTGGCACACATACACAGTACAATATTACTCAGCTACAAAAAATAATTTATTGGTGCCATTTGCAGCAACATGGATGTACTTAGAGTGTAGTATGCTAAGCCAAGTAAGTCAAAGACAAATACCCTATGATTTCACTCAAGTGTGTAATATAAAAAATAAAACAAATGTACAAATGATCTAAACAGAAACAGACTTATAGTCACAGAGAACAGACCGGTGGTTGCCATAGGGGAGAGTGGTGGGGGAATGGGTGAAATAGGTGAAGGGGAATAATTAGTGAAGATGTTTGATATATTGGTCTGAGCAATGGTTACCTGAGTGTATACACATGTCAAAATTCATCAAGCTGTATACTAAGATCTGTGCATTGTATTGTATGTACTTAATATAAAAAATATATATAAATATTATTATCATATATGCCTTCCCATAATATTTGTGATATTGAAATATTTTATATTACTATTTCATCATTTTAGTTCTAAAAGACAAATTTCTCTGACTTCATACAAACGTACCTTCCAAGTCACTAGGAAAGTTAAGACTTCACATTAATACCTACTAAAATATGACTTACCTAGTACTTCGCTGTAAAACTGATTCCACTTCTTCAAATCAACTGTTTGGAACCAAAAGTCAAAATAAAGCAAATACAACATATTTTTTACCCTCTCTATGAATGTCATTTTATCACTTAATTCTGACAAAATAACAGGTACATAGGATGGAGGGAAAGGAAGGCCTCCACCGTACTTTTCAAATGTGTAGCCAACAGAAGCACGAACTGTGTACACTAAAGGTATGTTGAGTAGCTGAGCCAGCAGTTCACTGCAGGGTCCAACGGCATCTGCAAGAACGACATCAAACCTTGATTCCTGCAGTCTGGTCATAAGTTTTCTATTCAAAACTACATCTCTACAGAGCTTTTCAATACAATCACTATATTTTAACATAATTTCTTGCATTAGTGAAAAATATGTCCAAAATGTCTCTTTTGGAAGGTCATATGTCCATCTACTGACGATTTGTCCAAATAAATCCTCAAATTCAACCTTGGTTAAAGATGTAGGGAAAATCTCAAATTTAATAGCAGGTGATTTGGTGGGATCAACAAGAATGGAGGCTGAAGATGCCAGAACAACCACTTCATGGCCTCTGTGGACAAGTTCATCCAGCATTGCCTTTACGTTGATCCAGTGGCTGTATTCTGTGGGCCACACCAGCACCTTTCCGCAGCTCCCAGAGCTGAAGTAACAAGCCAGCCGTAGCAGCAGAGGAACTGAAATCCATTTCATAGACATCCTGGTGGAGAACAACGTCTCTCTTCAAATTTCTGTCCCCGCGTAGCATTGCTGGTGCTTATATCAGGGAGAAATCAATCAGGAAGTTAATATATAACTCCTCCTCCTCCAAGTAAATACCTTATATGAACAGCATTTGGTTAGCAAGTGGAAAAAGCAAAAAAAGGTAGATGATTTTGCTTGTAAGCAAATGTGCTTCATTTTTTTTTATTCTAACAGCCACCATCTAGCTAAGAGTTAAAGACCTTGAATATGCAAGTGATCTATCTTATGTAATTTATTTTAGAAATATTTCAAGAATGGTGGCAAGTGAAATGTGATTCTGCCTGTATTCTCCTTGAATCAAGAACTAGAGATAAGTTAGGATACAGCTGAATCAGAATTCCTTGAAATGATGGTTCAAGAGATATTTGCTTTGTTTTGTTTATAAAAACTTTGATGACATGTAATTTACAAGATGTACAATTGCCAAAATTCAAGTATACAATTCAATAGTTCACAGTATCTTCACAGAATTGTGCAACCACCATGACAATCAGTTTTAGAGCGCTTTCTTGACTCCCAAAGGAAATTTTTACCCTGTGGATGGAAATCCCTTTTTCTGAATCTCCAGCCTTGGCCAACCTTTAATCTACTTTCTGTCTTAGAGTGTTGCCTAAACTGAACATATCATATAAATGAAGTTACACATGCTTTTTATTACAGGTTACTTTACTTAGCAAAGTGTATTTTTTAAATACTTTTTCTGGCATTATTGATATATAGTTGATACATTAAGCATTTTAAGGTCAACAATGTGATGATTGCTTACACTTACATATTGTGAAATTGCTATACAGTATAGTTAACATAAGCATCATGTCACCTAGTTAACATTTTTTGTGATTAATTTTAATATTTATTCAATTATCACCCTTTTAGAATGAAATACAGTATTTTTTACTATAGTCACCATGGTGTACATCAGATCACTAGAACTTACTCATCTTAAAACTGGATATTTGTCCCCTATCACTACCTTCATCCATTTCTTCCATTGTCTCAGCTCTGCAATCACCAATCTACTCTGTTTTTATGAGTTCTTTTTAAATTCCACAGTAGTTGAGATCATACAGTGTTTGTCCTCTGCCTGACTTGTTTCCTGAGCATAACACCATCAATGTCCAACTGTATTGTCATAAATGGTATAAGTCCTTCCTTTTATATGACAATAATATTGAATTATATACATAATTTTCTTGAAGAGGTAAATTCTTTCTATACCTAATTTACTCAGAGTTTTAATATGAAAGGACTTTGAAGTTTGAAAAGTGCTTCTTTCTGAATCTATTAAGATGATCATAGGATTTTCTTTTGATCCTTCATTCTGTTAATAGTGTGTATCACATTTATTGATTTGTGAATATTGAACCATCCTTGTATCCCAGGGAAGAATTTTCCTTGATCTTTATGTATGATCCTTTTAATGTGTTCTCTGTCTTTTGTACTTAGTCCAGCTCTAAGTTTTACAGTTTTGTTTATCTTTATGAAAATCAACTTAGTTTAATTAATCTTCTCTAATGTCTTTCTTGTCACTTTTTATTTCATTCTTGCTCTAATCTTTGTTGTTTCTTTCCTCCTGCTAACATCTGGTTCTTTGGTTTCTTTTCTAGCTCATTGAAAAGTTAAGTTATTTTGTTTATTTGAGATATTTCTTTCTTCTTAAAGTAGGCATGTCTTTTTATAAACTTCACTCTTAAAATTGATTTTGCTGCATTCCATAAATTTTGGTATACTGTATTTCTAGTTTCATGTGTCTCATGATATTTTTTTATATTTCTTTTCATTTATTCTTTCACTAGTTGTTTTTCAAGATGTTATTTAATTTATACATATTTGTCAGTTTTTCAATTTTCTTTTTGTAATTGATTTCTAGTTTCATACCATTGAGGCTGGAAATAGAGAGGTATATTTGATTTCAATATTCTTAAATTTGTTAAGACTTGTTTTATGATTTAACATATAATCTATCCCACAGATTGTTCTATGTGCACTTGCAAAGAATATGCATTCTGCTACTGTTGGATGGAATATTTCGTATGTCTGTTAGGTCCATTTGGTCCAAAGTGTAGCTCTAGTCCATTATTTCCTTTTCGATTTTTCTGTCTGAATAATCTATGCATTGTTGAAAGTGGGGTATTGAAGGCCCTTCTTTTTTTTATTTTTTATTTTATTTCGGTATCATTAATCTACAATTACATGAAGGACATTATGTTCACTAGGCTCCACCCCTCACCAAGTACCCCCCACATACCTGTTCACAGTCACTGTCCATCAACATAGTAAGATGCTGTAAAATCACTACTTGTCTTCTCTGTGTTGCACAGCCCTCCCCATGCCCCCACCACACTACACATGCTAATCATAATGCCCCCTTTCTTTTTTCCCGCCCTTATCCCTGCTTTCCCACCCGACCTCCCCAGTCCCTTTCCCTTTGGTAACTGTTAGTCCATTCTTGGGTTCTGTGCTTCTGCTGCTGTTTTGTTCCTTCAGTTTTCTTTTGTTCTTATACTCCACATATGAGTGAAATTATCTGGTACTTGTCTTTCTCCACCTGGCTTATTTCACTGAGCATAATACTCTCTAGCTCCATCCATGTTGTTGCAAATGGTAGGATCTGTTTTTTTCTTATAGCTGAGTAATATTCCATTGTGTATATGTACCACATCTTCTTTATCCATTCATCTACTGATGGACATTTAGGTTGCTTCCATATCTTGGCTATTGTAAATAGTGCAGCGATAAACATAGGGGTGCATCTGTCTTTCTCAAACTGGAGTGCTGCATTCTTAGGGTAAATTCTTAGAAGTGGAATTCCTGGGTCAAATGGTATTTCTATTTTGAGCATTTTGAGGAACCTCCATACGGCTTTCCACAATGATTGAACTAATTTACATTCCCACCAGCAGTGTAGGAGGGTTCCCCTTTCTCCACAACCTCACCAACATTTGTTGTTGTTTGTCATTTGGATGGTAGCTCTCCTTACTGGTGTGAGATGATATCTCATTGAGGTTTTAATTTACATTTCTCTGATGACAAGCAATGTGGAGCATCTTTTCATGTGTCTGTTGGCCATCTGAATTTCTTCTTTAGAGAACTGTCTATTCAGTTCCTCTGCCAATTTTTTAATTGGATTACTTGCTTTTGGTTTGTTGAGATGTGTGAGCTCTTTATATATTTTGGATGTCAACAATTTGTCAGATCTGTCATTTACGAATATATTCTCCCATACTGTAGGATACCTTTTTGTTCTATTGATGGTGTCCTTTGCTGTACAGAAGCTCTTCAGCTTGATATAGTCCCATTTGTTCATTTTTGCTTTTGTTTCCCTTGCCGGGGGAGATATGTTCAAGAAGAGGTCACTCATGATTATGTCTAAGAGATTTTTGCCTATGTTTTTTTCTAAGAGTTTTATGGTTTCATGACTTATATTCAAGTCTTTGATCCATTTCGAATTTACTTTTGTGTATGGGGTTAGACAGTGATCCGGTTTCATTGTCTTACATGTAGCTGTCCAGTTTTGCCAGCACCTGTAAAATATTGAAGAGACAGTCATTTCCCCATTGTATGTCCATTGTCTCTTTATTGAATATTAGTTGACCATATATGTTTGGGTTAATGTTTGGAGTCTCTATTCTGTTCCATTGGTCTGTGGCTCTGTTCTTGTGCCAGTACCAAATTGTCTTGATTACTGTGGCTTTGTAGTAGAGCTTGAAGTTGGGGAGTGAGATCCCCCCAACTTTATTCTTCCTTCTCATTATTGCTTTAGCAATTCACGGTCTTTGGTGTTTCCATATGAATTTTTGAACTATTCTTCCAGTTCATTGAAGAATGCTGTTGGTAATTTGATAGGGATTGCATCAAATCTGTATATTGCTTTGGGCAGGATGGCCATTTTGATGATATTAATTCTTCCTAGCCAGGAGCATGGGATGAGTTTCCATTTGTTAGTGTCCTCTTTAATTTATCTTAAGAGTGTCTTATAGTTTTCAGAGTATAGGTCTTTCACTTCCTTGGTTAGGATTATTCCTAGGTATTTGATTCTTTTTGATGCTATTGTGAATGGAATTGTCTTCCTGATTTCTCTTTCTATTAGTTTATTGTTAGTGTATAGTAAAGCCACAGATTTCTGTGCGTTAATTTTGTATCCTGCAACTTTGCTAAATTCCGATATTAGCTCTAGTAGTTTCGGAGTGGAGTCTTTAGGGTTTCTTATGTACAATATTATGTCATCTGCAAATAGTGACAGTTTAACTTCTTCTTTACCAATCTGGATTCCTTGTATTTCTTTGTTTTGTCTAATTGCCGTGGCTAGGCCCTCCAGTACTATGTTGAATAACAGTGGGGAGAGTGGGCATCCCTGTCTTATTCTTGATCGCAGCTTCTCGCTGTTCAGTATGATGTTGGCTGTGGGTTTATCATACATGGCCTTTATTATGTTGAGGTACTTGCCCTCTATACCCATTTTGTTGAGAGTTTTTATCATGAATGGATGTTGAATTTTGTCGAATGCTTTTTCAGCATCTATGGAGATGATCATGTGGTTTTTGTCTTTCTTTTTGTTGATGTGGTGGATGATGTTGATGGATTTTCGAATGTTGTACCATCCTTGTATCCCTGGGATGAATCCCACTTGTTCATGGTGTATGATCCTTTTGATGTATTTTTGAATTCAGTTTGCTAATATTTTGTTGAGTATTTTTGCATTTACGTTCATCAGGGATATTGGTCTGTAATTGTCTTTTTTGGTGGGGTCTTTGTCTGGTTTTGGTATTAGGGTGATGTTGGCTTCATAGAATGAGTCTGGGAGTATTCCTTCCTCTTCTATTTTTTTGGAAAACTTTAAGGAGAATGGGTTTTATGTCTTTCCTGTATGTCTGATAAAATTCTGAGGTAAATCCATCTGGCCCGGGGGTTTTGTTCCTGGGTAGTTTTTTGATTTCCGCTTCAATTTTATTGCTGGTAATTGGTCTGTTTAGATTTTCTGTTTCTTTCTGGGTCAGTCTTGGAAGGTTGTATTTTTCTAGGAAGTTGTCCATTTCTCCTAGGTTTCCCAGTTTGTTAGCATATAGGTATTCATAGTAGTCTCTAATAATTCTTTGTATTTCTGTGGGGTCTGTCGTGATTTTTCCTTTCTTGTTTCTGATTCTGTTGATGTGTGTTGACTCTCTTTTCCTCTTAATAAGTCTGGCTAGAGGCTTATCTATTTTGTTTATTTTCTCAGATAACCAGCTCTTGGTTTCATTGATTTTTGCTATTGTTTTATTCTTCTCAATTTTATTTATTTCTTCTCTGATCTTTATTATGTCCCTCCTTCTGCTGACCTTAGGCCTCATTTGTTTTTCTTTTTCGAATCTTGATAATTGTGACATTAGACCATTCATTCTGGATTGTTCTTCCTTCTTTAAATATGCCTGGATTGCTATATACTTTCCTCTTAAGACTGCTTTTGCTGTATCCCACAGTAGTTGGGGCTTTGTGTTGTTGTTGTCATTTGTTTCCATATACTGCTGGATCTCCATTTTAATTTGGTCACTGATCCATTGATTATTTAGGAGCATGTTGTTAAGCCTCCATGTATTTGTGAGCCCTTTTGCTTTCTTTGTACAATTTATTTCTAGTTTTATGCCTTTGTGGTCTGAAAAGTTGGTTGGTAGGATTTCAATCTTTTGGAATTTACTGAGGCTCTTTTTGTGTCCTAGTATGTGGTCTATTCTGGAGAATGTTCCATGTGCACTTGAGAAGAATGTGTATTCTGTTGCTTTTGGATGTAGAGTTCAATAGATGTCTATTTGGTCCATCTGTTCTAGTGTGTTGTTCAGTGCCTCTGTGTCCTTACTTATTTTATGTCTGGTGGATCTGTCCTTTGGAGTGAGTGGTGTGTTGTAGTCTCCCAAAATGAATGCATTGCATTCTATTTCCTCCTTTAGTTCTGTTAGTATTTGTTTCACATATGTTGGTGCTCCTGTATTGGGTGCATATATATTTATAATGGTTATATTCTCTTGTTGGACTGAGCCCTTTATCATTATGTAGTGTCCTTATTTATCTTTTGTTACTTTCTTTATTTTGAAGTCTATTTTGTCTGATACGAGTATTGCAACAACTGCTTTTTTCTCTCTGTTGTTTGCATGAAATATCTTTTTCCATCCCTTGACTTTAAGTCTGTACATGTCTTTGGGTTTGAGGTGAGTGTCTTGTAAGCAGCATATGGATGGATCTTGCTTTTTTATCCATTCTATTACTCTGTATCTTTTGATTGGTGCATTCAGTCCATTTACATTTAGGGTGATTATTGAAAGGTATGTACTTATTGCCATTGCAGGCTTTAAGTTTATGGTTACCAAAGGTTCAAGGTTAGCTTCTTTACTATCTTACTATCTAACTTAACTCGCTTATTGAGCTATTATAAACACCGTCTGATGATTCTTTATTTCTCTCCCTTCTTATTCCTCCTCCTCCCTTCTTCATATGTTGGGTGTTTTGTTCTGTGCTCTTTTTATGAGTGCTCCCATCTAGAGCAGTCCCTGTAAGATGCCCTGTAGGGGTGGTTTGTGGGAGGCAAATTCCCTCAACTTTTGCTTGTCTGGGAATTGTTTAATCCCTCCTTCATATTTAAATGATATTCGTGCTGGATACAGTATTCTTTGTTCTAGGCCCTTCTGTTTCATTGCATTAAGTATATCATACCATTCTTTTCTTGCCTGTAAGGTTTCTGTTGAGAAGTCTGATGATAGCCTGATAGGTTTTCCTTTGTAGGTGACCTTTTTTTTCTCTCTGGCTGCCTTTAATACTTTGTCCTTGTCTTTGATCTTTGCCATTTTGATTATTATGTGTCTTGGTGTTGGCCCCCTTGGATCCCTTGTCATGGGAGTTCTGTGTACCTCTGTGGTCTGATAGGCCATTTCCTCCCCTAGTTTGGGGAAGTTTTCAGTAATTATTTCTTCAAAGACACTTTCTATCCCTTTTTCTCTCTCTTCTTCTTCTAGTACCCCTATAATGTGGACATTTTTCCATTTCAATTGGTCACACAGTTTTCTTAATATTCTTTCATTCTTGGAGATCCATTTATCTCTCTCTGCATCAGCTTCTCTGCATTCCTGTTCTCTGTTTTCTAGTCCATAAATGGTCTCTTGCAGAGACCTTCCAGAGATTTTTTTATTTCTGTATTCTCCCTCCTTAGTTCTTGCATATTTCTCTGCAAATCCGTCAGCCCAGTTATGACTTTTGTTTTGAATTCTTTTTCAGGAAGATTGGTTAAATCTATCTCCCCAGGTTCCTTCTCAGGGGAAGACGTAGAAGATGTCGAAGATGTCTGGGTTAGTCTTGTCTGGATCAAAATTTTTGCCTTTTCATGTTGATAGGTGCAGTGATATGCTATTGACTCATCTGTCAGCTGGGAGAGCCAAGACTTTTTCCACTTGCTCTTGGCCTTTCTTTACTGGGACAACTGCGACCCCTAGTGGCTTGTGTTGGGCAATTGCATGTAGACTGGGTCTCTGTATCTTGCCCGGCCGGTATGGAGGAAGCTCCCTTGCCGTGGGCGTGGCCAGCCTCAGGCTGCTGCTCTGCTATGGCTGGGCCCCAGAGGGGTCATGGATGGGGGGCTGTTTGGCTGTTTACCTCCATGAGGGGTCTCAGAGCTGTTGCCTGGGGGGTTAGTGCGCCCAGAGTTCCCTGGAATTTCCGCTGCTGGACTGTGACCCGGGATGCTTCCGTCCAGCAGTGAGGTCCCTGTCCCTTTAAGAGTTTCAAAAAGCACTAGCTTTTCTTTGTCCCAGAGGTGCCGGCTGGGGAACCTGTTCACAGGTCTTACTGTCCTGCTTCCCTAGTTTCCAGCACCCCACGCATGCACTATGTCTGCGCTCTGGTGCCAATGGCTAGAGCTGGGTGATTAGCAGTCCTGGGTTCCCTCTCCCTCCCTGCTCCGACTCCTCTCCTCTCGCTGCTAGGAGCTGGGGTGAGCAGCCTCAGCTCCCCCTGGGCTGCGGCTTGTATCTTACCCCTTTCACCAGGCGCTGGGTTCTCACAGGTGTGGATGTAGTCTGGCTGTTGTCCTGTGTCTTCTGGTCTCTCTTTTAGGGATAGTTGTATTTGTTGTATTTTCAAAAATATATATGTTTTTGGGAGGAGATTCCCACTGGCCTACTCATGCCGCTATCTTGGCTCTGCCCCCTGAAGGCCCTTCTGTTATTGCATGCAGTCTATTTTTGCATTGAGGTATGTTAATAAGTGTTTAATACAGTTAGGTACTCCAATATTGGATGCATACATATTTTGTTTATCCTCTTAATGAATTGACCCCATTTTTATTATATAATGACATTTATGTCTTTTTACATTTTTTGACTAAAGTCTATTTTGTCTGAAGTAAATAGAGCTACCTCTGCCCTCTTTTTGTTTCCATTTTCATTAAAGTCTTTTTCTATCTTTTTACTTTTGTGTTCTTCCACATGGACACTCTCTCTGTTTTAACTGGAGAATTTCCAACAGCTGCATTTAGAATAATTGTTGCTAAGTAAGGATTTATTACTGCCATGTTACTGATTGTCTTCTGGTTGTTTTGTAGTTCCTTTATTCCTTTCTTCTGTTCCTGCTTTGTGAATTGGCAATGTTTTTGGCAGTATATTTTTATTCTTCTTCTCTTTATTATTTGTTTATCTATTGTAGGTTTCTGCTTTGTCATTACTATTTAGGCTGTAATAATACATCTTATAATTAAACAATTTATTTTAAGCTAATAACACCTTAACTTCAATTGCATAAAAAAGCTCTACCCATTTACTTTTGCCCCTCCACATATGTTGTACATACCAATTTATAGCTTTTTAAATTGTGTATCCATTAATAACATTTTTAGACATATATATTTTTTAACACCTTCATCTTACAACCTGCATGCTAGAGTCACAGTGATATACACACTGCTATTGTAGCATTAGTAAATTCTTAATTTGACTATATATATAGCTTTTCACTGAATTTTATAATTTCATATATTTTCATATTAGTAATTAGTGTTCTTTTGTTTCAGCTTGAAGAGCATTCTATAGCATTTCTTGAAAGACAGGTTTAGTAGTACATTCTTTCAGATTTTGTTTTTCTAGAGATATCTTCATCTCTCCTTCATTTCTGAAGGATAGATTTCCTGAGGAAAATATTCTTGGCTGACAGTATTTCTCTTTGTGTATTTTGAATATATCAGGGCACTTTCTCATTTCCTACAAGATTTCTGCTGAATAATCTGCTCATGGAATTATTTGGATTCCTTTTTATGTGCTGGGCCTTTTTCCTTTGCTCCTTTCTGAATTTTCTCTGATTTTTGATAATTTGATTATCATGTTTCTTGTAAAAATCTGTTTGGATCGAATGTTTGGGGATCTTTGAGCATCTTGTACCTGGCTGGCCATGTCCCTCTCCATAATTGGAATCCTTCAGACACTATATCTTTAATCAAGATTTTTGCCCTTTCTCTCTCTTCTCCTTATAGTATTACCATAATTCAAATATTGTTCACTTGATGGTTTATCATAATTCAAGCAGTCTCTCTTCCCTCTTTTTAATTCTAATTTGTTTTTCCCCATTGATGGGATAATGTTAAGAGATCTGCCTTTAATTTTACATATTCTTTCTTCTGCCTGATTGAGCCTACTATTGAGTCTTTCTATTTCATTTGCATTCTAGAATTTCTGTTTCCTTCTTCTTTGTTTTCTATCTCTTTCTGAACTTCTAGTGTTGTTCATGCATTGTTTGCCTTATTTCACTGAGCTGTCTCTCTTTGTTCTCTTAAATCTCACTGTGCTTCCTAAAAATAATTATTTTGAATTATTTTTCTGGTGACGTAAGTCTCCATTTCTTTGGGATCAGTTATTGGAAAATTATTGTTTTCCCTTGTTGGTGTCATGTTTCTGGCTTTTTCATGTTTCTAATGAGATTGCATTGATATCTGTGCATTTGCAGGTATAGTCACCTTTTCCAGCCTGTTCAGACTGGCTTCAGTGGGAAAAGACTTTCACCTGAAGATGGCTCTGCAGTTTCAGGCTGTGTGTGGTGCAATATCATTGGTTCCTGGGAGGGAACAGTGGCATAGTCTCTGTGAAACGTATCAGCTGAGTCCAACATTGGTGCACATCGCAGGGGTCTCCTGTGGCCAAGAATGTGGATGTCACCTGTGGGTGGATGTGATGACTAGGGATACTAGGATCCCTTGGAAATGAAGGCTGCTGGGTATTCTTGTTCTTCTTTAGTGCCTGTGGTAGGAATCTCTAGTTTAGGGGACACCTCTTTTCATCCCATCCAGGGTACTGGAACTCAGAGAAATAGAAAAGATGATCCTGGGACATGTGTATGTGGAGCTACTTTAGCACATAGGTCTTCAGGCACAGGTAGACTTGCTACAGTGATCCTGGTGTCTTAAGTGCTGGCATATGCTGATCTCCCGTGGAACCAACGTCCTGGTCTGGGGCTTACCAGAGGACATGATGGTGGTGGGTGTGGTGGGGGTAGAATGCAGCAACAGCATGGATTCTGGGTCAAGAGGGTATAGTGGGGTCTTGGACCCAGTGGACAGGGGCACAGTAGTGGCACAGCCTGGGATGGTATGTCTAAGCCCCAAATATGTCCCCAAAGGGCAGTTGCAGACCAGCAGTATTTCATCCCATGTGTGCCCAGTGAAGGGCATCTGCTGGTGTCCAGGGAAAAGTTGCAGAGCAGTGGCAGTGTGGCCCCAGCAATGATGTGTGAGAGGTGTGACATGGGGTATAGGGGGAGGAGCTGAGAGCAGTGGCATCATGGCCTCAATAATGAGTTGTGTGACTTAATTTGCCTAAGTATATCATTCCCATGAAAGTTTGTTTTTTATATTTTTTAAATTAAAGTATAGTTGACATACAATTTTATACTATTTTCAGGTGTACAATCTAGAATTTGGCAATGATATACATCATGAAATTCTCACCAAGATAAATATATTAAACATGTCAACATACAAAGTTAATACAATATTATTGACTATATTTTCTATGCTGTACTTTTCATCCCCATAATTTAGTTATTTTATAATTGAAAGTTTGTACCACCTTTATTGTCTTCACCTATTTTGCCACTCTTCTGCTCCTCTTCCATCTGGCTTGTTCTCGATATTTATTCATCTCTCTGTTTATTTTGTTTTTGTTCATTTGTTCTTGTTTTTTTGATTACACATTTGAGTGAAATCGTATGGCATTTGTCTTTCTCTGTCTCACTTATTTCACTTAACATTAATACCCTCTAGGTCCTTTCATGTTGTTGTGAGTAGCAAGATTTTGTTCCTTTCACAGGCTCTGTAATATTCCACAGGTGTCTTCACCATATCTTTATCCATTCATCTTTTGATTGTCACTTAGGTTACTTCCATATCTTGGCTATTGTAAATAATCCTGCAATATACATAGGGGCACATATATCTTTTCAAATTAGTGTTTCTTTAGGCCAATATTGAGAAGTGGAATTGCTGGGTCACATGGTGTGTTGTTTTTAATTTTTTGAGGAACCTCTGTATTATTTTCTACAGTGGCTGCACCAACTTCCATTTCCACCAATAGGGCATGACAGCTCACTGTTTTCCCTTGAAAGGTTTTTGAAAAAGTGTTATACAAGTGATTCAAAATCAATGTCATAGAATTACAGAGGTAATCATATATTTTTATTTGGGTCATCAAAGAAATTTTGGTTTTTAAACTGGAATTCTTCTAATTGACAAATACCTAAAAATGAAGATGGGAGATATGGTGGGAAAACTAAACCTTTTCTAGCAGAAAAATTCATACGAACCATTCTAAGTGATATATATTAGTTGAATGGTGGAAATGCAATTTTAACATAATGCTCTTATAGTTTTTAAAGAGTAATTGTATCATAGAGGGTGAAATGAATCCTAACCAGTCCTTGTGCCTCTATATTTCTGTTTTTATTTCTGTGGTTTCAGTTACCTGTAGTCAACTGGATCTAGAAGTAGATGGTCCTCCTTCTGACATATCATCAGAAGCTCAGTAGCAGCCCAATGCTGTGGCACAGGGCTACATCATTCATTCACTCACCTCACCACATAGGCACTTTATCAACTCCATCTTCACAAGAAGAGAGAGTACAGTGCAAGGTATTTGGGGGGCAGAGAACACATCCAGATAATTTTTATTATGGTATATTATAATTGTTCTATTTTATTATTAGTTATTATTAATCTCTTTTATTATGCTACTGTTTATTATTAGTTATTGTTAATACTGTAATTATATATTAAACCTTTATTAGTAGATACATATAATTATAATTTGTATTATTTTGAAAAATTAACCTATTTACCTTTATGAAATATTAATCTTTATTTTTAACAGTGCTTTCAGGCTACTGTATCTCATATCAGTACAGCCACAGAGTTATTCTATGGTGACGGCTTAAATGGATCTTTTCCTATCTTTTTTGCTTACAAACTTCCTGTACGCATATATTTAAGTATTACCTGTAAATAGTATGTACAGCTAATTTTAAAATTCTAGGCTGAAGTTTTTAAAATCTAATGTTTGTGTTTAAAGGATTTAGTCTATTGCTGATTTACTTACATTTGCATATGCCATTGTATTCCATATATTCCTTTCTATTTGTCCAACATCCTTTATGTTTACTATTTTTATCCTTTCTTGCTTACTTTTAAAGTAACTTATCATTCAATCATCCTACTATTTTCTTCTTGATAATGTATATGAAATATATTCCTTTAGAAGATGCTCTTCTTTTATAATAATCATAATGACAGTAATAAGAAATGCTCAGTTGATGTAGCCATACTAAGCACTACTTATTCCAAAAAAAATTGTATTTCAAGGGGATCCTTGAAATGAACAAACGACCTACTAATGGAGAACATATTTGTAAATCATCTATCTGATAAGGGACTTGTGATTATAGATCAGAGTCCTAACATCAACTGTAAGACAAATAACTCAGTTAAGAATGAAGAACTGGAAGTGAAATGTTTGCAAAGAAGATATACGATTGGCCAATGCGCACATCAAAAATTCTCAACATTATTAGCCATAAGACAAATACAATTCAAGAACACAAAGGGACCACTTCACATCCATAAGGATTAATAAGATGACAGGCTTAGAGCATTTTAGAAATTAAACTCTGCTATGAAGTGTCTTTCCAAGCTTCCTTTATTTAATAGATGTGGAAACCTCTGGCTAGAAATGTTAGATAATGACTAGTATTATACAGTGAAAAAAATTAAAGTTCCAAAAATATAGGTACCTGCTTATCAATTATGTTTTTGGAGCTTTTACTACAACACGCCATTATTAGTTCTAAATTGCTCAGGGACATTAATTTGCAAATGACGTATTTTAATCGTTAAATGCATTCAAGGATCAATTAGAATTGTAGTATAAACACAAAGTTAACTAAAATTTCTACAGTTTTATTCCTTGGGCTATCTTTTATAACAAAGTTGTGGTTTTAATATAGAAAAGGCTTAGCTTGCTTAGCATTTCCTGAGGGGAGTAGGTGAGGATTTGCTTATGTCCACTTTCTCCATAAAGCATTTTGATGGAAATTTAAATTTTTTATTTATATTATCAGCAATATTATATTTTCTTCTTCTTGGGACAAAGGGATAATTTTGCTTCTGCTTATAGAGGGAAAATAATTATTTTAGATTACATATTGGAAGAACACTGCTTCCTATAATCCTTAAGTAGCAATTTTCCAAAGCACTATTTCCTTTTTTTTCCCAAAAAGGCATTAATAGTGAAACTATCCATGTACAGTTTCATATATTTTTATTCAAAGTTAGGAATTACAGAATTAATAATTTGACAAGTGATAACATTTTTAAAAAGAAATTCACAATACCGCATTAAATTTCATTGACCATAATAAACTAAAATAGGCAAATTAGAAGTTTGTGTTATTCGATCTAATTGCATTTCATACAATAGAAATCACTAATTTGGAATGCTTCATGTATCAGAGATGCTATAGCCAGCTTTAAGAAATGACTGATGCTGAATCCTGACTTCTCAATGGCACGATGTCGCAAGGAATCCTGGGTTAGTGGGGCACTTTATACACTTTTTGTGGTACATGGCTATTACCTATCAAGGCAGGCAGCCTGATTTCAGGCTCTCAGGCATAAAAAATTGTATGGGTAGTTTGGGGTAGTTTAGGTCATGCCTGAAGGTGGCAAGTGGTTCACATCTATTAAGAGAACTCAGATTTTTCTTATAATTTCATAAAAATAACTATAGGATTTTATGAGAGGAAGAAGATCTGTAGTTTTCTCTGTGCTAAACCTCATTCTACCCACACCTTCACAGTATTGCCTCTCCCCTGCCTGTCCACCTCTGAGAAACTAGTTGTGAATGGAGCTGGTCAGAACAGCATGTTAATTAGTCCAAGTTACTGAAGGGCAGAACTAAGAGACCTTAAAGTCACACTCCTCCTCCCTGTAGCCCAAAGCCTAGCCCCTCTGGGCCTGCTCTTTAGGCCCTCCCTGCTATTCTACATCAAGTGCAGTCAGAGAGGCCCAGGCTTCTTGCTTGGTCTCTTCTCAGAGAGCTGGTTTTAAGATATATATTGTTTTTATCTTGAGAGAAGAGGGAGCAGGAACAGAGGCAGGATCTGAATCTTTATGCTCCCACTTGGCCTATTTCAAAATTTTATTTTGTATATTGAGTGTTATGCAGCTACCAACTGATTTGTAACTTGTGCCTCTCTGCTGATCATACCTTCCACAGCCCTCCAACACCCTTTTGGGAAAACTTTGATTTTGGGTGTAAGATTTGGGTATCATTTTCCAGGCACACTATTATATTACACAAATAGTGAGACCTCATATATAATCACTAAGATATAAATGTATCTGAGAACAAAGTAAAATTTAAGCTGGAATATTTGAGCAAATGGGTCCCCTTTGCACTATTTTGGAATTTGACTTAAAATGAAAAATATGAACTTATTTTGATCTAATTGTATTAAGAAATTCTCTCCCCTTTGCAGTAACTATTTTAATTGACTCACTCTATAGTCTTTAAAGAGACTCACTCAAGCTGTTTCACAGGACAAAGGCAATTTATCAGACCTTCTGGGGAATCTGGATAAGGGCCAAGGCAATCATGATAACCTTCTATTCTGGAAGATTTTGGACCACTGATCTCAAACTAAATACTAAACTGCCATCTTTTCCAAAGTTCTGGACAAACTCTTTGATTTCCTAAAAGAAACCATTTGTTTTACTATTAAAGGGCATCAGCACAGAGGCATTTTTTTATTTGTTTCAGTTGTTCATTCCTTTAGTTTGCAAGGAAATGAATACATACATTTCTAAAGAGAGAATAATTAGTAGAATAGTCTCATCTTCTAACATGCCAAACCACCGAATCCCTTTAGAGGAAGATGAATGGTATGAAATCCAGTTTCTTAAACCAATGTATAATCAGTGATTACTAAGCAATTATGGTAATTTACTTGTCAATTCTCAGCAAGAGGTGACAGTAATGTGGCAATGCAGATTTAATTTTTTTCCTAAATGAGTGCTAAAAACAGCATAATTTCTATCCCATGTGTTAAACGATACCAGGACCAGGAATTTTCCTCTTGCTCTTAATGTTAAATAGTACTGAGACCTGGCAAAATTAGCTTTGCAATTTGTCCTTGGATGACTGGATGTGACTGACTGAAGTAGTTCATTCATTAAAGCATGTAGTTTGTTCAACAAGACAAGTTTCAAGGGGTTAATTACGTCACTGTGATCAGCAATCCAAGGTTGTGTCATAAACGTTGCTCAGTTCTAGCCAGTTTCCTCCTTTACAAAGCTCTCCTTGATATCACCCACCCAGGCCCACACCTTCGAATGATCTGACTTCTGTCCTCTGAAACAGTAATTAAGCCCCATTAAGGTGCTGTTACCCATCCTATAGTAAGTCAAATAAACCTAGATTTGCTCTATGAATAGGTTTGTGTGTACGTGTGTGTGTGTGTGTGTGTATTCTTTTGAAGAACTGGCAGTTGACTTAAACATTCAAATGGATCTGAACTCCTGACAGATTTCCTTGAATACAGTGAAAGTATTTGCGTGTTACTCCATGTCTAATGTATATTTGTATGTCACTTGTATGTCAGATATATATTAGACATACAATTTGAATTTATATGTCACCTTATGTCTAATATCTATTTGTCACTGAATTGAACCACTTTTCTTTCTGGCAATTTTTCCAGAAATCTCTTTTGGTGTGTAGGCTTTCCTGATTATGAAGCGTACATATGATAATATGACCTGATTATGAGGTTACAAATAATTGCTTTGATATAAGAAGGAAAACACTCCTGTTAGATCACCTATATGTACATAAATAAGAACCCTCAATTTATTAAGCAGAACAATTTCTAGTAGTGTAATTCCCACTACCGACAGGATCCCTAAATTAAGCCTCAGCCAAGACTCTGATCTATTAACCTTCTTTTGGTGATGTTACATTAACTGACAAAAAGACAATAATTTATGAAAATACTTTTCCTTAATTTCCTTCCTTATATCATATTTTTTCTGGCATATGCTCTGTCAACATTGGGTATATTAAATTAGCCTTATCCCATGTTAAGGAACTAGCTTTTCAAAATTTCCTGTAGTTTGCTTCTTTCAATTTTAATCAAAGTGTTAATTAAATTGTAATGACGTTTTACCATTTTTTAAAATACAGAATGCTTACATCTGTAAGCATGTATTGATAATTAATGTGACATATTTTGCTTGTAAACTAATTACTCTAGGAGATTTTACTCATTGAGAATGTGATTTAGTGTATAAAACACCAAAACAGTCTATATATGAACTAATTGTAATGGGTTAATCTTCATTTACATTTCAAAGTGTGGCTTGTTGTGCAGGTTAATATTAAACCAGACATTTCCTTCCTAATATCTTAATATATTTGTTTACAAGCTTACTGAGATCAATTTAAATTATTTTAATATATAATTTTCTTTATCTAATTTATGCACTACAGAATAATTTTTAAAGAACCACTATAACTAATTCCTGAGAGAGAGGCTTATTTCCATGAATTGTATTATCAGGCTACGATGATATCTCTGTTTCATGCTGTGAAGGTCTTTGATCACAAATGAGACCAAGTCCAATGCTGGGATGCACTGAGAATTGTTTTCGGAAAGAATATCAGAAGTTTTCCATAATATATACACACACACACAAATATATATATAATGTCAGAAGTGATCCCTCCAATCTAGAATACTATCGACACTGCTTAAAATTTCAAATAGAATTTTAACATTTTCATCTTCTTACCCGGGTTTCTAAAACAAATTCTTTTTGTTGAAAGGGGCACTAATAAAAATAAAAGGGCACAATAGCTAATATTTATTAAGCACTATGTTCCTATAACTGTGTAAGGGCTTTATGTGTGTTAGGTTCTATAAAGTTGCCACAAACACATTAGTGAATGTTGAATCTTTGCTTCCGGGGAAATATGCTTAGGTTACCACAAACCTCTCGTCACAACATTTGCATCACTGTTCAACACATAACCTTGCTTTATGTGTGCTTCCATATAAAGACACCTTATTTGAAATACGGTGTTGATTCATTAGCATTGAACTCAGAACCTACAGGGCTGCAACTCATGGGACTGAATGAAGCTCATCTAACAAACATATTTTCTCCCTAAGACACATCCCCGTCTTCTTGCTTCTTAGGAACCCTAGAAGACACTTCAGCACTACCCTCAGAAGCCATTCTAAACAGTGAAATCACCAACCAAAAGCACAGAAGTGCAAAAATGTGGTATTAAAAAGATCAGGAAAGAGCACTTGTTTACAGTATGAGATAGAACAAGGCAGAGATCTCATTGTTTGACCTCAGCTGGGCACATGCCTGTCAGGTGAGTCTAGTTTTCACTCTTCTGAGCACATCCATGAATGTCCTTAAAAGCACCACAAGTATTGATTTTGGGTTGCAAGCCAAGTAAGTTTTAGTGAGCAGGCAAATTTGAAAATATGGAATCTGCAAATAATGAATGACTGCACTACAGTATTCATTTTCACACTAACCCAGTGAGTTAAGTAAAACCTTCCCCTCTCCATTTTCCTCCCATTTCTGTTAATCCATATTTTATAGGAAAGGTATTAATGGCAGGATTGGGGTCTTCATATATTTGCTAGTTATCATAATGCCTCATATTAAAGCACTAAACCCTATAGCCTTTGAATAGTGTCACATGTTGTCACTTCATTTATTTCAGGGGATTTTACTCATTGGGAATGCGATTTAGTGGATAAAACATTTAATTTGTCTATATATGAACTAGTTGGGATCCATAACACAGTTATTGAAAACCTTCACTTTTATTTCTAACTTGGTAACATTATCAGAATAACTTTGATAACAGTATCAGAATTTGATTCATATAACTGACTGCAATTTACTTGAACAGTACAAGGGCAGAGCTCCCACACCACTTCAGTCTCACGTATGACATTATTTGTACTTTATTGAAAATAACCACATCACTTGTTTAACATTTATACTTTTTCTGGCCAACTGGTCTATAAACTCCCAAAGACCTGCACATGTGTCTGTCTCATCCGCCTGTCCTTCAGTTTGGAGCGCATAATCTGGCATCTAGTGGACACAGAACACACGTTTGTTGCAAAAATAATCCTCTCTTATGTGTCGGACAGTGAAAGACTGTTTCATAGTGGCTACATCTACTGATCTTGCATTTCTCTCATGCTTTTCCCAAGTGTCATGTAGCCCAGAATCTTCAGTGATAATGAACCATGAAACATACAATATGTGAAGGAATGGTGTGAAGCAATTTAATACATCACTCTGTGTCTTTTCCACAGGACAGTCCTGGACTGGGAATGGAAAACTCTTTCCAAGAGAACAAAGCTTTACCTTAGGCAAGGGTTTGACAGGTTTGCAGTGAAGTCCTTCATCAAATTCAAAATTAGGTTATAGTGGGCAAGGAAATTCAGAATCCCAATAGGTTCATTTCCTCCAGATATCAGTTCACACTTACCCTATCAATTCACACAACATAGTGAGCATTCCTGAAAGCTAAAACAGGGGACAGAAAATACTTACATTTGTACATTCATATCCATTCTTTTCTTAGAAGATATACTAATTAAGTTTCAGCTCTCTATAGGATAAGGTATTCAAAATATGCCAGTGTTTTCAAGTTCAAACAAACATTTAAACAAAAAAGCAAAAAAACAACCGTGTTAGTGAGGTTCTAACAGAGCTAAGATATTCCTACCTCTGCATTCTTGCAAGGTTCAAATATTCATTAAAGATTCATTCCTCTTTCCATGTGTTACAAATTCAAGGTAACTGATACATTATATTTCAGGCCAGTATTTTTGTATAATTTTTAAGTATGTTATGAATATTACATTCTAAAGTCCATCTGCTCATTTCCTATCTACATAGCATTCAGTTTATATCTCTTTTAAGATATTTATGACATTTTATTTAATCCTATGGCATTTCAAATATGTTTTATTTTCATTGCTAACTGATATTCTGACCCTCTGGGGAAAACCCATGTAACAGGAATTCATGTAGCATAAGCCCAGTTCAGAATCCACTTTGCTGCTCATCGAAAATGAAGAAACACCCCAAGGTTGTTTACGGTCTTTTTCTAAAGATCATAATAGTTTTACACACTAAATACAGACCTGCAGCATGAAGAATCAGCATTGTTCACACTTGTCTCAATCTGGTCTCCAGTACCATGCAGCCAGCCACTGGAAAATAGACAGATTACTCGTGGGAAGTTAAATATCCTTTAGGAGCATAGGGAAAGGCAAGTAGAGAAACCCCAGTGACTCAAGGGTCCTCCCCAATGAAGCAGATGTTACCAGGAATCAACAAGCCTATCCCTCCATGGCTTACAGATTCACTCTCCCTTCTATACTTTACAAAAGAAAGGTCACTGCAGCACCAAAGTCCTGAGTGGTTGCCGATCAGGAGTGAGCATAATGAATGAGATGCACTACATGAAATGATGTCTTTCACCTCCATCTCCATGTCATTTATTTTTCTGCTCTAGGTACCTTGAAACATTCTGACATGTATTGATTACTGCATTTAATGTGAAGGGAAAGCTGTTGATTATTGCGTGGAGGAATGGGAGACTCAGGAACTGTACTATGATTCAGTCCAGCAAATGTTTCCCATATCTACATTTGTGTCTCTGATCTCCAGAAAAATTATAAATATTGGAAAAACTGAAGAAAAATATTACTAAGCATGGAAATAGGTGTTAAAGGAGATTCACCTACAAAAAGCTGAAAATTCACCCTTCTTTGTATTTGTAATTTGACTAAGGTATCTCCTTTGTCAGTTTCAATCTCTAGAATAAAACAGCAATGCTGTGATGGGTGGTGTAAAAATTCTGGAAAGTCAGTCTGCAAGATGATTTGACTTTAAAGGTCTACCTGCATCAATCTCTTGCATCTCTGTCCCCTTATTTACATAAAATGTTTAAGTCTCATATGTCACAGAGCCATCAACTCACCCTACCACTCCACTCACCGTCCAGCACTCTATTTTGATTATTTGCCATTTGGCCATTTGATGCCCTGTTATCCTTCACATTACTGTGCATGCACTTCCTGAGGTATTGCAATTGCACTTATTTTCTATGACCTATGATTCTGGATTAATTTTTAGCAGATTTATCTTAGAAACTTTGGTCTTTGGGTTATTTGTTCAGTCTTATTTGCCACAGACCTATCCTCTCGCATGTCTCACTCATCATCCCCCTTTCTACTTTGATTGTTTGCCATTTAAAAAAGTAAATATTATCTGTTTCCTTTCACATTACCTTGTATTACCTTGTTATATAATCTCATCTAAGGGCTTAGAACCTGTGATTCTAGATTAATTTTAGCAGATTTATTTTAGAGTTTTGATTTTGTTTTTATTCTCTAAGCCACTGCCCCCCAACCGTCATACAAAATATATACATACAATAAAAGGTAAATGTTTTATAACTCGGGTAGGACACTTAAGTTTCATTTGAAAGGAATATTTTTCTTAGTTTTCCAAAATCTTAATAGTACTGTTGCCAAAAATGATGCCATATATATATACATATATATTTATACATAGTAAATAGTGATGAAGGAACACCTCTATTGGTAAAGCTAAGTTTGCGTAGCTGGGTGATATGCTGGCAATGGAAAAACAGCCGTTAAAAAGAACACCATTTCAAGAAAACTAACTTTCTTGGTCTTTTATATTGTAATATACTTGGTGCTTAGCACAATGTCTTCTCAAGTAATATGTGGAGTTCTGAAGTCAGGGTCTCTCTCTTTTCCTTCCAGTTACTGCTATATACACAGTGGTTGGGTCCAGAGGACCAGACTGCTGTTTCAATTCCACCCCAATCATTCTTCCACATGAGAAACTTGGGTATATTACCTGAACTTTTAAACTTCAGTTTCTATATCTGTAAAATGAAGACACTAATAGTGTCTTATGAAAAGGATTTTTGTGTTTGTCTTCCATGGGTTAATAAATATAAAGGACTTAAAGAAGAGAGTAAATTCTCAATGAAGGTTTACTAATTTCCTTCTGCCCCCTTCCTGCAAACCTTTCCCTTCTTCTTTCCTCTCCTTCCTGTAAACAGGAAACAAAGGAGAAGTTCAACAAATGTTACTGAAAGATGTACTCACAGATTTGGGATTGGAAATCTTCCAGATATAAGAAGTATATTAGAACTTCACATTTGCCTCATTTTTCAAGCTGAAGTGAAATAGTCCATGTAGAATCAGAAAACAGACATTGATAATTCCAGTGTAATCCCCAATGTTTTAGGTTTACTTAGTGGATAAATTTTAATCCATTGAGAAGGAAGGAGTAACACTAGATAATGCACTGAGATCCCTCATCCACAATTAAGCAGTTTCCTTCATGGTGGTAATATTAGCTAATTAAGTTAAAGAAATAGTACAGGTATAATAACAGAAAAATTGAATCTGGAAGAGAATCAGAGAATTTGATTCTGAAAGGTAAAAGGAACTTCAGCTATAAGCCATAGAAATATTTAATTTTAAAGGCAAGTAAATATGAAGTTTACACAAAACAGTCATACTTTCTTATACAATAAGATTTTAAAATCTAAAATAGCTTTGAAAAATATATTTCCTCATCTATGACCTTAAATTGATTTTGCACACACACACACACACACACACACACACACAATAAAGATCCTTACTGTAGTATATTAAAAATGGCTACATATCTTGGCAACTTCTCCTATTAAGAGGTGGAGGCTAGTTCTCCACCCTTTGAACTGGGCTTGCCTCATGACCTGCTTTAACAATAAAAGGTGGCAGAAATGACAGTATTATTTCTAAACCCAGGCCTTGAACTTGCATGCAGACTCTTCTGGAATTCTGATAAAGCACAAACTTGCTGTTGGAGAGGCCACGTGGAGGAGGCAGTCTTTGTATATGTTAATTGTCCTTTTGTATTTCTTCTGTGAATACTCTGTTAAAATTCTATGTACACTTAATATTGAGTTTTTAAAATATTTTATCAACTTTTAGGAGGTGTACACATAGTTTGGATATAAATCCCTAATTTCAAACATATAGTTTACTGAACATCTACTGTATCATAAGCACTCTAATGGTGATTATAAAAAACAAAAATTAATATATAGTCCTTGGCTTCAAGTTCAAGCTGCTTACAATTTCACTGGGGTGCTAAGATCATCTGCAGGACAGATTTAAATAGAAATCAATATAACATCACAGATAACATCACAGATACATAAATCTAAAGGGAGTATTGATGACAGTAAATATAAGAGTTCAGAAAAAAGAAATCAAAGAGGATAATGCTTTAACAGCGAAGCCTCCATGAGGAAGTGGCAATTAGGTTGGACTATGAAGCACAACTAAACACTGGATGAGTAGAAATGGCAATTCTGGGAGCATTAAACAGCATGAAAAATAGCTTAGAGGTAGGAAAGCACTTGCCCTTCAAGGAATGGAAATGTGAGAAACAGCTCAAGCAAAGTCAGACTTTAAGTAAGGTAATTGTTAACATAGTATAATGTCCTGGGCATTGTGTCAAGCATGTGGTATATATGATATCAGTTGATACAACCTTACAAATATGATCCTACTAGACTTTATGAGAAAGCTGAATCTCCGAGAGAATTGTATCAAGGAACTAGTTACTTAGTGGGCCTGCATTGGGATGTAAGTCATGCCTTTTCTGTTACACCGAACTATTATGGAATAAAACAGATAAAAAGAGATGGCATTCTAAAGAGCCTTGAATATCAACCAGAGAAGTTTATTTTTTATTCTGAAAGCAGTTGAAAGTTTCACTGATTTTTAAATAGAGAAATGTTATATGTGTTTTAGGAAGATTAGTCATACTAATTAATAGCACCTTTCAGATCTCTGTCCAAAAGCCACCTCCTCAAAAAGACTTTTTCTGACCACCCTAAATATAGCCATTACCCCCTCCTCATACACCACTTTCTACTCAAATACTCTGTTTTATTTTCTGTATAGCACGTATAAGTATCTCACTTTAAATGATGTATATATTATTTTCTTTGGCATTTGTCTGTCTTTACCATTAAGTGTAGGCTCCATGAAGGTAGGAACTTTATTTTATCCACTGTTGTATTTCCACTACTAAGAATAAAGTATAGCCTTAGGAAGTATATGATGAATATTTATTAAACAACTGAATGGAGTGAGTAGATAAAGATATGAAAGACGATGCCAAGAATCTAGATATCTATATCCAAAATAGCTAAATGGTCTCCTGATTTTTTGTTTTCATAAGAATTTGGTGTGTTCCCCAAAACAATCCATATTCACTTAGTAAAACAACTCTGGACCAAATTAGTTAGTTTAATTTCTGTAAAGAATATGAAAACAGAACTGATATTTCTTACATCAAAACCTACTTCTATCTATAAATCCATTCCTATAAAAGTCTGTGTAGAGTCCCAGTGAGAAGTTTTAGGTTAAACATGTTTCAAATGAGTAATGCTATAGCAGAATTGTTGAATCAAAAACAATGTGTATTTAAGTCATTTGTTAGAGACTGCTCTGGTGAATATAGTTGGTTTCATTAAGGAGGAGGTCTCTATCATGAAAGGAATGGATGGAATCTGAGTCAGAACCCTTGATTCACCAATCTGTGGTGGTATTTCTAGGTGGACTTCTCAGGTGACCAAACCAAGTTGTGTCTACTATCTTTTCCAAGTTTCTAACTCAAGGAGAATTGTCATTTCTTCCTTTAAACCACACTGAGAGCTGTCATCAACACTTGTTAAACCAGTTTCCTTTAAATTGCTTTCTGCTATTGCAACCAGCCCTTAAAATCACAAGTATCACTCTGGTTAGTGCATTTACCTGAGAACCACTGATCAGGACAAAAGAAGCACAGAAGTTTCCTTTGTCTTATTGATACCAATAGCCATTATATCAACACATTATGTATAGGGAAGTGGAGCTTTGCTTGCCTAAAACTCTGGCAGAATTAACACTCTTTCCCCAGTCTAACTCCTACCCAAGGGTTGCAGTAAAATAATTGGATTTAAGGAAAATTTGTAATTTTTTCATAGCATTTTGGAATTCCTGCTTGGAGACAACCCTATCACATACATACATTTGTGTCTGGAATCTCTAGTTTTATGTAGTGATTTAGGGAGTGCTTCAGAAGGGTGACATGCAGCTTAACATGCTGTAAATGAAAAATAATATGAATGTGTGACTGTTGTTAAGGGAAAGGAGGAAGCAGAAAATTGTCTTCTCTTATAAATCAATTGTTACATTGTTATTAGTGGTGATGATTATGACTCCCTTTTATTTGTTTAATATCTTGTGTTCTAAAGTTCTTTCATGAATATTGTCTTGAATCTCACAATACTATTGCTTCATAGATGTCCTCCGTAGAATTACATTTAGAACCATGTATTTTTATCTGTAAAATGTTCATGAACTAGAATAGTAGAATTATGTATAGAAATGTGCTGTTTATTTTTAAATTATCTATTAGGGTAATTATTATGCAGTGAACAGTGATCATTAATGCCATTTTAAAAATATACTTTTAACTCACAAGGTATTTTCATCAAAATATATGAAATATAGCAAGATTAAGTGAACCCAATTACAAATATTTTAATGTTCAGAAAACTGAAATATAAATGCACATCTTACACAAATATTTCTGTAAAAATGTACATCTCGAGACAACAGTTGAGCCCTTTAATAGACACATATATTTATATTTTTTTCACAATATCAGTATCCATGTAAAAATGTCTTTAGAAAAAGCATACTCACTATGATAGAATATACCAAAAAAATCTTTTTCTTGAACTAAAGTAAGAATTTACCGTGTGATTTCTTTGTTTAAGTTTCTATATTAATAAGAACCTTGATGTTTTCTTATTAGCTACATCTCTGACCTATAATAAAGAGTGATCATACACATTTAAAAGTGGAGAAGAAATAGCATGATTGTTTTGTTTTGTTTTATTTTGCCAATGAAATGGTCATCACCTTTACACAGGGTGGATGATATTTTTTTTAATTTATGGGGCACCTCCTCCATGTCCTTCAACATTTTGACACTTGTGTGGAGTCCTAACCCTAAAGATTTCAAAGGGTTAAGCCATTTTTTCTAAGCACTCTTAGGTTCCTAGAAAAGGTTCAAGCTCTAACTCAGTGGTTAGCTTCTCAGAGTGAGGCATTAACCTGACTGCCGAGAGGAGCCTGGAAGGATCTGGACACAGGGATGAATCTGCAAGTGCACCTGAGGAGACTTCAGTCAGTCTTGTGGTTGCCTGTGGGTGCCTGGGTGGTGAACCACCAAGAGAAAGAAAAGAACACTAGAAGTAAAAATAAAGACTTCAAAGAAACAGTTTATCAATTTCAGTCTTTTTCTGAGAGTTAGTCCTATAGGATGGAACGGGAAAAACCTCAAAAGAAAGTTGTGTTTTAGATCCTTGCCATGGTAGCATTAAGACTTCATGACTAGGATATAATCGATATTCTGTATCCTCTTCCAGTAATCCCACTTATGTAATTTTTTTTTTCAGGAGAATCTGTAGTATGGACTACCAGAAATATTGGTTAAATAACTAAGTGATTTTCTACGTGGAAAGTCTATCATTTTTAAGCAGCTCTTTAATCTATGTTATGGTTTCTAAGGTATTTATGAGTTAAGGGTAGCTACACCCCAGAGAGGCATCTGAGCTGGTGACAGCAATAATCAAAATGGATAAAAAGGATAAGGAATATAAATATAAAATTCTACAGTATTCTCAGCAAAGGACAACTGGAAATCAGGAAATTATTTCAGTCTGCTATTTTCAGTCTATAGTGTATGAATGAAATTTAAGAAATCTTATTTGATCAAATTTTAATAGATTTAGATTTATTTCTGTTCTTATAAGAATGTAAGTTCTTAAATCTATATGCAGTCCTGCTCCAAGGTAAAGCTTTAAAAATAAAACTAGTCAAAACAAGAAATGTACACATATACCCCAATTAAGAGATTACTAGGGGGAAAAAGTATTAGTAAGAGTTCATTGGAGACTGAAAAGTAAAGAAAGAGTGTAGAGTGAAAATGAGAGAACTAAAGAGTGAGCAAAGTAATTTTGGTGGAGCTAAATGCTTATGAGATAAGGAAAGTGCTTATGCATCATTGAAAGGTGAAAAATATTTTGAATTTGACAGTTATGAAACATGTTGATAACTCAAAGTCTTTTGAGAGATTTTAAATGAGACTATAAAATTCAGAATGGTTTGAAAAATTGGGATAAATTAGTTGTAGTTGGAATGAAAATAAATGTTTGCCTTGGAAAAAGAAATACCAATTTTGTACAGTATTTTATATAACAAGCACTAACATGCCAATCTAGTTTCATAGCTCTGTTTCTTCCCTGTTTTGGGATGACTCCTAAATTTACATCCACAACTATGGCTTAACTTAACTACCAGACTGATATCTCCAATTATGTACTAGTAGTTTAAATGTCTCTCAAACTCAAGATGTAAAGTATTTACCATTTTTCTTCCCAAGTTCTCTCTTCTAGACTTCATATTACTCTTCTCTACTTCTTGAGACAAAGTCTTGTATCCTTTTTAACATAGCCCCTTCCTTTACTGGTATGGTTCACTAATTAGCCAGTTCTACTGTAAACTTGCTCAAATTTATCACTTTCTTTTCTTACTACCACCATCCAGGATCCCATTATTGCATTCCCATGAATTCCAGTAGTCCCTTTCCTCACTGGTCTTCCCTTTTCATTCTTCTCCCTCCTTTAAACCATTCTCATACAGATTGCTTGCAGATTCATCTTTTAAACACTTTGTGCCCCATGTCAGCCATTGCCACAGGATAGTCAGAACTCCTTTGATAGCACTGAGGGCTTTCCATGATCTGTCTCCTCTGATCTATCCTTCATGATCTAGTTGTCCTTGATATCCTTTGGCTCCATTCATTCACTGCTTTAATAAATATTATCTCTGATATGTTAGACACCATGCTATGCCCTCGGTATAAAACAACAAAAAGAATAAACAATGATATTATTCCAGACGACAAGTAGAGGTGAAAAGACTGTCATGTGAAGATAAAAAAGAAAATACTCTCAATGTAGATCTAAATAGAATGGCTCATGGAAGAGTTCAGTGAAGCGGAGATGGCAGAGTTGAGTGATAAAGTATGAGAGGAAGTTCACTGGGTAGACTTGAAGTGAACATTTAGGCAGAAGGACCAGAATGTACAAGGACATGGAAGCATTAAAAAGTCTGGTTGTCCATGGAACTCTGAGTAGTTTAAAATGGCTGGAACATAGGTTAGAAACATAGGTTGGAGAGTGAGATGAGAAGGTGGAAGGGTTGGCTTAAGGGCACAATTTATAGAAACATGAGGAAAAAGTAGAATGTGGGGTACAGATGAAGAGAAGTTCACAAATGTGATTGATAGAGCTGTAAATATTCTCTTCTGATGCTTTCTATTTTCTCAGTGAACTAGGAAGTAAGGTTGCAACTAAGATTGAGAATGGGGCAGATGGTGCTGGAAGTTCAAGGCAAAATAGGAGAAATATGAAATACCTTTCAAAAAGAGTGAAAAAAAGATCAGCAGAGGATGGATTTTTTTTTTAAATGTGTCCTCCTGAAAGCCTCAGCTCAGTTTATTTTTATCTGAGACCCAATACATCATACACATTGTCCCTGATACTACCTCTGATCTGAAAAACATGATGATAGTCTAGTCCTGGCTATGTTAAATCTTTTCCATATTTTTGCTATGAAGATAGTACATAGTCTAGTGGGAATCTGCGTCAAACTGCAAAGTCTCAGGCCTTTCCAGCAATCTGAACTCCTCAATCTGAGGTAGGATACCATATTCTGCATATTCAGTAAGTGCTACTGGGTAATTCTGATCTAAACATCCTCCAATCACACTTAGATGGGCCCCAATACATAAGACAAATATCAACAACTTTGTGTGCATGAAAGGTCCTTCTTGGGTTGCCTTTCTTTCAGTCAGGATTTTCCAGAGAAACAGAACTGACATGATCTCTCTGTCTCTTTCTCCAGATATATATATATATATATATATATACATGTATATATACATATACATATATATATATATATATAACCAATTGAAACTATCTATCATCTAGCTACATACCTATATCCATCTTTATCATCCACCTATCTAACTTTCTTTCTGTCTATCTATCTAGAGATTGATTTTATTTTAAGAATTGCTTCAAACAATTGTGAGGCTGGCAAGTCTGAAATCCACAGGACAAGCTATTAGGCTGGAACTCAGGCAGGATTTCTATGTTAAACTCCTATGACAGAATTTCTTCTCCTGGAAGCCTCAGTTTTAGCTCTTAAGGCCTTCAACTGATTGAATGAGACCCACCCACATTATTGAGTGTAATATTTACTTAAAATCAACTGATTATAAATGTTTGTCATAGGTTCAGAATATCTTCATAGCAAAACGCAGATTAGTGTTTGACCAGACTTAGTACAATAGTCTAGCCAAAGCTGACACATGAAATTAACCATGACACTGTTCAGTTTCATCTTTGGCCAATCCATGCCTCACATTTTGCTGCTAGAAAATTGAATTGCTGGTCACTTGTGAGCTCTTTATGTTGTTCCCTCTTCCTAGACTCTCTCCCTATGCCTCTTTGTTTGGGAATTTCCCACAAATCCATATTTCAACCTAAGCTTAGCTCTCAACATATATGTGTTATCTAAATGAGACAGGAAAAATACCTTATTGTAGGTTGATAACAACATACACAAAAGATCTCTTTGAACCACAGCCCTAAACAAGCTAGGAAGACAGATGGACACTGCTCTGACTCAATGTGGCACTTCATTATTTGTGTGTGTTCTTATAAGGACATAATAAATAAAATAGGATTATGATCATACTTTTAAACAATTATGATAGGCTTAGGCATAAAGAACTTCTAAGATATTTCCATTCCCCTCCTTTCTTCCTCCACAACCTGGCAGGGTCTTCACTTACTGATCCTAACTGCATCACTACCCATTAATTCTAGCAGGGAACTAGAGGCTAAGTATAGATCATTTGGCACCAACCATCATAATCTTGAAAAATAATTTCACAGCACAGATGCAGAGAGGTTTTAGTATAAACTTTTAAGATAAACTCATGGGCTGGCTTGCTTTCTTTCCCCCTGTGTCCCTTCTCTCTCTCTCTTTTTTCTTTTCTTCCTTCCAATCTCTCTTCCTCCCTTTCTTCCTTCCAATATTTTGCTACTACTGTGCCTAAATTGTGGAACTTCTAGGGTGAGCAAGAGGAAAGAAACAAAGATTTGGAATGACTGTTATTTCTGCAAAGTGCCTTAATGTTCATATCTTTTACTTGCAGACCAGTCACAGCATTCCGGATACCTTTGCCACTGTGGGTGATTGCCCCCAGTGTACTCGGAGTGTCGGCAGTCCTGGGACTAACTATCGGTCTCCTGGTTAATTTTCTGGAAGTAGGTTGGTAAAGTATACATTTTTATTTATTCCAGGCGTAAACACTTCTATTTCTACAAAAGACAAAGAGATAATTGCAAACAGTAAATTATCTCCCTTTAAAATAGCCATCAATGACCCAAGATCCCAGAAATAGGCATTGTTAACATTTGCCAAACACTGTATGGCAGGCATCTTTTTGAGCACCCACAGGTAAAAGAATGTATACCATACAGAGATGTCATTGCATAGATAGGTGACTAATGGGTAGAAAAGCTAATCTACTAAAATGATACTATATATGTTATTTTATAATTAAAATATTACATTTATTTCATGTGAAGTGAGAAACCAAAGAATATTGAATTTTGACTGATTTTTTCTTTATAACAAAGACTATAATATAAAAAATCCCTTTAATATAGATTTAAAAGGACTGAAAAACATGAGGAAAGTTGGAGTTAATTTTAAAAACCATGTGTTTTAACTTAAGACATTAGCTTATTTATATCCTGCTATGAAAGACAAGAAAATCAGAATAGATATACTTCACATTTTTCTTCCACACTTCCTAGTAATTTGTTAGCAATATTTCCTTTTTACACTGTCAATGTTTTTAACATTTTCTCAATGTTTAAATCACTTTGACTTGCAATCGTAGTTATTGCAGTTATTTAGTTTCAAATATATATTTATGTACTTAAATAAAGCATATGCTTACTATCAGTCCTTTCTCCATGACTTTGCCATGGTTGAGTGTTTTCTTTTTTTTCTCCAAAGCTGTATATACTCACAGGTTAAAGAGTCAAATTGTCAGAGCTTTTTATGAAAAAATACACCTTCTCCTCCACTACTCCTATTTCCTATTTCTCAGAGATAAGCATTTTCAACTCTTTAAATTGATTCCTAATATTACTGTATCTTAGGTGGGGTTTTTTGTTTGTTTGTTTTTTGAGTTATTGTTATTATCTCTTCACTTTCTGTTATAGAAAGTGAGGATTCCATAATCATTCATGCCCTATCTACATGGCTGTTGTCGTGGGACTTCCCGCCAGCAGCATCCTGGAGATTGCCTTCAACTGTCTGTTGGGTTTAATCTCCACACTCCTGGGTTCCATATTTATTTTTTATTTTTTATTTTATTCACTTGGTTGTGGTGGCATGCATACTCCAGCTTTCTGGGAAGTATATATTTTTTTACAACTCACATGTCTGAAAATATGTTAATTTTACTGTTAACCTTAATTAATATTATAGAATTGTAGGTTAGAAAAGAATTTCCCTTAGAATTTTTTATTTTTAAGCTAATATTCTATTCTCTTAATGCTTTCAAAATTTCTGTCAAGAAGTCTGATGCCATTTTGATTCTAGAGTTTTGAGTGGAACCTCTTCTTCTCCCAGTGCCCACCTTCTAATATTTTATTGGACTTTTTTTTCTCAGTATTTTGAAATGTCATGGTAATGTGACAGTCTAGATCTTATTTTGATCCACTGTGCTGACATTTAGTGGGTCCTTTCAGTGCTGGAACTCAAATACCTCAGTTCCTGAAAATGTTGCAAGATTATTTCTTGATGATTTCCTGTTTTCTTTACTCTCTTTCTGGCACTCCTGTAATTTGGATAATAGGCAACCTACATGTGGCCTTTAATTTTCCTATCTTTTCCTTTCTATTTTCCACCCATCAGTCTTTCAAAAATCACTTTCTTTGTCATTTTCTCAAGTTCATTTTCCAGTCGCTTTTTTGACTTATTTATTTCTGCTATTATATATTTAATTGCTAAGATCTCTTTTGATCTTACTTCTTACAAAATCTCTCTGCACATAAGAGTCTAATTTTTAGTCTCTTTCTTCTAAGATTTTATTTGCCTAGTCTAGCAGTATTTCATGTTAGATACTTTTCCCAAACAAATGTTGATCTTTTCATGTCTGCTGACATTTAAGATCAGGGACTAACGAGCTGACTGGAAGCTCTCTGTGAAAGGGCTATCTGCTGACAATGGCTTTGACGGTAGGCTGTTCTACCTAGGTTTTACTGAGAGAACCCACATTACCAATATATTTAGGTCTTTTCTCTTACACTGGTCAGAATTCCCAGATGGGGAAAAAGTTCCCTTGTTTTGTGTGAATATATTCCAGGCTGCTAGCTTTTCATAGACAAGTTGGGGAAAAAAACCTCATCATATAAATGCAAGTATGTGCAACCGCCCCAGGTTTTACTTTGCAGTTGGGAGGGACACGGAATCTAGCTGTTTCAACAGATCTTCTTAATTTTGATCACACTTCCACCCGTACTGCCTGAAGTGCCTGTTGCCTTTAGGTTTCTTTGATTTAAAATGGCAAAAATCTTTACTTGCCCTGCTGTGCTACTTTTTATCCTTTGGGTTCACCAAGTACAGTCTGTCTTAGTGTTTTGTTCATCCTGTATCAATTTTTCTTAGAACACTATGGGTCCTTTTAAACAATGGATTCAAATTAATTTGTCAAGTTCTTCTTTCAGGAATGTCAGTTATTCATTTGTTGAATCTCCTTTGCTTCTCATATTGCTCATTCAACCATATTTCAATAAAAAAGGTAAAAAAAGCAATGATCATATTGCAAAAGAATGTTAACATTTGTTTAGTGCTTACTATATATGCTAGGCATACATAATATGCTAATTACACAGTATTCAGCATATTACTATATGCTTAATATATATTACATGTTAGAGATAAGATATATATCAAATAGCTTAGAATCTATGAAAATTCGGGAAAGAGATATAATGGATTAGGTATGGGCATTGGAATCAGACAGATGATGTTTGATACTGTGCTCTTAAGTAGTTATATGATATTAGGTAAGTTACTGAATATCTCTGAGACCACATTTCTACTAAAAACTGGATATACTTCATATAGTTTTTATAAAGTATCTTCATATAGTAGATATTTATTACATGGTAATTTTTTTATTCATAGTCTGACAACTGATTATTCTAGACAGAAACCTCATTTATAGTATATAGTCCCATCTGTCTCAATTAAGATGTTACTCTTCTACCTGATCTTTTGCTGATATACATCTGCTCTAGTAATGTTCTTATAAACACTTTCCACAATGCCAAGATTATCTAATCAACTGTGTCAAAAAGGTTTTCACAGTGTTTATCAGTATCTAAATGAGCATGATATTTATTAGTTGGTAATACTATGTAATCTATATCTGGATTTGAAATCCATTTCACTTAAATAATTCTTGGATCATTTCCTTATCTCATAGAAAACATGACCTACTATTACCAAGGTAGCTTTCAAGTGTTGGATATACCATATAATAGAAATTATGAAAGGGAGACATCACCAGAAAATAACTACCTTAGCAAAATTTTCGAGACTAAGGTAAATTAGCATTTTCCAATACTTATTTCATTGTTAGTTCTCTGAAATATAAGTATATTATTGGAATTTGATATTTGACTCTATGTTCTCTTTAAGAGATTGGTTGATGCATTTCAAAAATCTAGCATTTACAGACATATATCAATTCTCAAGTCATCACACTGGTGTTAGTAACTAATAACAGCTAGAGCTCAACCCATATATATGTATATATTTCATGATCCCTATAAAAAGGGTCTATTGAAATACTACATTCATTAGTCAATAAGTTACTAATAAAGAGCATTCTCTTAAGCTAACTGTCAGACTATTTGTTCAGTATAAGACCAAAGTAAAGATTGGGATATTTAGTTAACTAGATGTACTGGTAATGTATTATTCATTAAATTATAGATGACACATCTCTCTGGTTTCTTAAGTTTTTATGTCCAGCAGACATTAGATAGTCCCTTAGACCAATGTTACGTAGTCTGACGTTTTTTTAGTGGTAGCATAAAGACCCTGTTTTTTCATGTCATTATACTTGCAAATCAGCTAAAAACCTTGAAGAATTGCCCTAGAGCATAGCTGTGCCAGGCTTTGATGCCAAAGAAATCCTCTAGTCTCTATAACAAAAAGTAAAATAGCTACGTTTTGTTCTCTGCATTTGGGTGTGGGGTAGCATGATATAGTGAAGGCCATCAAAGGATAGGGGTTAGACAGCCTCAGCACAGCCTTTGCTACTCAGTATCCTAGAGCCTGGGTGTGTGGCTGTATCACTTTGAGTCTGCTCTCCTATCTGAAATATTGATAACACCTTCACTGCTTTCCTTATAAAACTGTACACAGAAACAAAGAAGATAATGTGTACAGAAATATTTGCAAATAAACACATTTCTTATGAAAGCAAGTACTGTTTTTACCTTCATCAAAGCCAACAGACTATGTCTGCCCTTCTTCCCCTGCTCCTGTAACTCATGGGACTTCTGGAATTGCAGACTGGATCAATGTCTCAACTAGCATTAACCTTGAGGGTCAGTTTTAGTATTGGAAAGAAATGGGAAGCTAAAACTGAAGGGCCCAAGTATCTACTGGAGATGACTGCAGCCACCAGAAATCTGCTGTTTTCCCATGCATGGAGCCTTGGTATCTTCAGGGAGTACTGGCCCCTAGCAAGTGATGGAGGGGCTACAGGACAGAGGTTTTCATTTTAGCACACCCTGCTATGGTGGCCAAACATGTTTCCTAGGAATGATTACTGATTCATCTGCCAAAAAGCTTGGCCATCTCTTAGGGAGATGCAAAGCATAATGAGGCACTGTGGACACAAGCCACAAGGCTGTGTGACAGTTCCTACACGGCCACTGGCCAGCCTCTCGGGCTGCTCACCCTCTCCAAATTCCAAACAAATCTGCCCCAGACCCTGCAACCATTTGAGCCCAGTCTTCTAGACACTGTTGCCACAGGCTGGGAGAGCCCTGGGAGACAGGCTGTGTGGTGTGAAGAGCCTGGGCTATGGAACTAGCTGCACAGAATCTGGATCCTAGTTAGGCAGCTGCAATCTTGAGCACATTGGGTAACCTCCAGAGCCTCAGTTTTTCCTTGTCTGTGTAACGAAGATGCTGCACGGTTATTGTGGAGATGAAGTACGATAATAAATGTGATAGTGAAGTCCCTGGAATACAGCAGATGGCCAGTAAATGCCTAATTAATCATTGCCATCCAGTCCTCCTGGAGCACTAGTCCTCCTCTTCTTTGCTGGATGAAATTTTCCGCTTGATGATAAAGTAGTGATGAAAATACTTTAAGACCCAGTGTGTATGTCACTCCTTCCATGAAAATTTCTCTGACCCTTTGAGTCAAAAGTGACTTATCCTGCCTCTATTTGCATATCAGATAGAGATCTTATCACTTCTGCCTCATTTATTGTAGTCATGTGTATACATATGCCCTCTCTCCTAGAAATCTGACAATTCCTCAAGGGTAGGAACTGGCTCTCAGTCACTCCTGCATCACCTAACAGCACCTAGCCTAGCCACTTGTCTATAGCAGTTGCTTAATAAATGATTGATGAATACAAGAGCAAATGATCCCAGTTCCTGTGTGATAGATCTATTGTGTGCCTCAGGCCTTTCTTATTTCTCAGATTTGTAGAATTACTTGTCCTCTAATCTGAATAATATAGCTACATGGATATTTTCACCAAGTAAATGTAGGCAGGTGAATGATCCTGTGATTGATTTAAGGTACTGTACAAACACATAAAAGGAGAAGAAATAGAGATAGGAAAGATCAAGGAATGAGGAAAGAAATGCTATTTTTTTAGCAATGTATAAAACCTTTATCTTGTTTCCAGTCCTGGTAGCAACAGTGTGACAGCACAGATATGGCTGATATTCAAGGCCCCCAGATCAATGAAGGAAAACATAAGAAGAACTGAAAGCATCTTGCATCAGGTGCTGAGGAACCACTCGGGACCCTGGACTACAGACCCCAGTTCTCTCAGGCTCACAGGTAAGTGCAGGTATTTGCTGGGAGCGGCGTTACTTTCATCTTTTCATCCCTAACATGCCTCCCAAGCACCAGGCACAAAGCTAATCTTCAGTATTTTTCTTTTAATGAATAACTCAGAGCAATAACTTGTACTCTTCATTATTAAAAACATAATAATAAAATCATAATAATGCCACATTTTAAAATGGGTTCTGGGAGAAAGAAAGTTACCACTCATTCTAAAGTAAATAGTAAGACTTTGATCAGTCCTTGTAAGTAATGGTGTGTCTTGTATTCTTTTCATGAAATCCTATAATTTTCAAAAGCAGCATGTGATCTGTTATAATATAGGTCACTTTTTAAAGTTATTTTTGTGTACTGACAGGAATCAGATTCACTTGAGGGCCTTCCTGTTTTTCTAAGGAAAGATTCTGGCAATTTTCTACTTTAGATAATATAGAACACAATCCCAATGAAATAGAAAAGAAGTTCTCTCATGAGGAATTATGAAGATGGTATTTCCTTCCATACAATACATCAACATATAGTAAAAGAACAATTGGAATAAACCAATGTTCTCTCCTTTCAATTGACAATTTATCCTCAGATTCCAAATTATTTCTGGATCCTCTTGTTCTGCTGGACCTACCTTCTTACTTTATTGCCTCAGGGTCAGTGGACTAATGATGGCTATTAAATTTACCTTGGGCTTTTTGTGCTATTCCAGAAATCAGTAAGGTCAATGCTGAAAAGATTATCAACAACTGTAAATTCAGCTACTTTCAATTAAATGTATGAGATAATCTAAAACAAAACAGTCAAGATTGGTTACTCTTCACCAGACAATATTCTAACTGCTTTGCTTACAACTCATTTGATCCTCACAATAATCCTAGAGGTAGGTATTTTTGTTATCCCCTTCTAGAGATGGGAAAACTGAAGCATAAAGAAGTGAAATAATTTCCCCAGATTCATTCAGGTTATAAATGGTGGGGCCAGAATGTAAGCCAGAGAATCTGGTTACAGAGCCCACGGGCTTAACCGTGACTTTATCTGCCTCCCAGAGCTTTCATATTCTCTAAGTGCTGAAGTGAAGTGCTTGGAAATACTATGCTGGGTAGGAAGGTGAGCCCGGGGCCGATGGTGATTGCTATTCGAATTACATTCCACTCCTCTTAGTGCAAGATTCTGTCAGATAAAACCATACAAGAATATGTCAGCTCACTTTTGGCTTTACAGTCAAATCAGTATTATCTTCCTACCAACAACTGAACAAAACTGACTCTTTCTGACAGGCTGTGGGAGATGAGCAAGGATATCAGCTACGTATGATAGAGTCACCGGGGGCTCCACTGCTCAGGAAGGGGAATGGCCATAGCAGGCAAGCCTCAGCAAGGAGGGTCAACACTACTGTGGGGAGTCTTTGATCAGTGAAAGGTACCTAGTGACTGCAGCTCATTGCTTTAAAAAATAAGTTCATCATGTTGCTCAAAGGTCGGGAGGCCACAGGCCTTGGGACAGTTTCAGTTAATACCTGCTATGTCAGTTTAATTACCAGTAGCACTCCATTTCATTCTCAAGTGTCCTGGTAGGAAGACTAATTATGTGGCAGCCAATCTAAGACTTTCTTGCCTTACTAGAAAGAATGAAAAGAGTCAATATTATTCTTGATATTACTTGATATTTTTCTCACAAGATTCTGATCTCTCATCACTTTATACTCCAGACATTCTTAACTATTTGTTACTAAAATACATCATCCTGTTTCATACCTCTCTCCCCCTTTGCACATGCCTATCCACCTCTCCTCATCTTTTAAGCAAATATGAGTCAGCTTCATAGACTCATCCAAAATGCTACTTTCCCTAAGAAATGTTCTGTTTCTTAGTACATGCAGATTTATGTCCATGTGTTTTGTGATCCCACTAATTATATACACAAACATGTAAGCAATTATAACTGCCTGTGTGTATGCCCATCTTTCATTAGATTTAAATGTCTTAAAGGCATGGGCTATTCATTTTTATTTATATCTCCATTACCTTCTATAATGTATGGTGTAGGGACTCAAACTAAGATATTTTAAATGAATTAAAAAAGCAGATTGTATCACTGTGAACAGACTATAGAGCTAGGTAATATTAATGTCCCCAAAAGAACATAGTAGATGCCAGCCATATTTCTATTATTTGGAAATAAATACAAAACAAGTAATTTTTATTTTTTTAGGACAAAAAATCTGAAAAACTATACTGTCAGCTTGGCACTAAAATAATTCCCCTTTATATGCAACATTATGTTGAACAAATTATTATTCATGAAGGCTACATCCAAGGCGAGTATCATGATGATATTGCAGTTATACTGCTCACTGAAAAAGTTTTATTTAAGAATGATGAACATCGAGTTTGTCTTCCTGAAGCCACACAGATTTTTCCACCAGGTGAAGGAATTGTTGTTACAGGATGGGGAGCACATTCACATGATGGTAAGTCCAGTGAAAATTTACCATAATGTGTAAAGTACGAAAGCAACCAAAACATTGGTGATCTAGGTACAGTGTCAAAGGCATCATTTATCACTGGTGTTCCCAGACAATCTCTCAGGGAATGGTGTATTTGGAGTTATGGCTTTGCAAATTTCTTGGTTTGGAATGTTCCAAGGTGACCAGTTGGTTATAAAAGCTCCATAACCTGGAGAACCCAACTGAGAAAGGTCTGCTCCAAAGATGTAAGAAGGGAGAGAAGGACACAGAAAGGCAGCACCAGAAAGATACCAAACTATTCTTTGAACATTTCTTCTTCACTGGCTTGAGTGAGGAAACTGAGTGGACATTTTCATTCTAAAAATAGGCAAGAGTCAAATATAGGTTTCATGCACAGAGGACAAAATAAGTTTTTCATCCTCATCCTGCTCTGTTGCAGAGCAGCTCTTTTGCTGATAATGTTTATTTCCTTTAGGTGAATACCCAGTATTACTTCAGAAAGCACCTGTGAAGATTATTGTTACAAACACTTGTAATGCTAGAGAATCATATAATGGTATGATACAAGACACAATGCTATGAGCTGGGTACATAGAAGGAAATGTTGATGCCTGTCAGGTAAGTCTGGACATTAGTCACATTGACCACATAATATATATGCAGCTGATATTATTTTATGAAAATCATCAATTAGAGACAACTCCATGTTTCAGTTAATTTGTACTTTGGCAATCCTATCAAACTCCCTCTCTGCTTGGGCACTAAAAAGTTGTCCCTACATGCAACATGGGTTTATAAGTGTTTATCAAACACTTATGTTGAGCTTACTCTGGGCAAAACATGACTGAAATCTTTTATAAATATCAATCAGTTTAATCATCATCACAACCTTGTGAAATAGGTACTATCATTATTGTCATTTTGTAGATGAGGAAACCGAAGCAAAGGAAGATAATTTGTACACAATCAGACACAATAGAAAGGGAGAAGACAGCTAGCGTACACACCAAGGTAGTCTGGCATTAAAATCCATACTCTTAACCTTATTTCAATTAAGGATGTCTCAGAAAATTTTCAGTTACTTCCAGCCCATTTCTCTTACTTTTTTAGCCTCTTCATGGCTAGAGTTCTGGCTACTTTTCTTATATATGAAGGCCTATACTCCAAGTGTATCTATAATATATGTCTTCCAAAAGCTTTTTTATAGAAATAGACCTTTTAACTCAGCGCTTCATGCCTTTGAGACAGGTCAACCCTAAGGAGCCAGCCAAAGCCGAGATTATGGCTGATGCAGTGATTCACACCACACACCTTTCTGTGGCCTCTATGAAGCATGCAACACAAACTTCCTCTGGGCTCATCATACCAGTAGAGTATTCAGAAATTATCTAGAAGTGGACCCTCGTAATGACAAATATTCCTTGTTTCATTTAGGGTGACTCTGGAGGACCACTAGTTCATTCAAATTCTCAAAATATTTGGTACCTTGTTGGAATAGTGAGCTGGGGAGTGGAATGTGATTTAATCAATAAACCAGGTGTCTATGTACGAGTGACTGCCTACCGCAACTGGATTGTTTCCAAGACTGGTATCTAGGACAAAAGCAATTTGGAGCAACTATCTTAGGTCATGTTTGCCTATTATTCTTAACCTTGACATGCATTTTAAATTAATGCGTAAGATGGCTGCTTTGAAATAATTATGTTCTTTTGCCTAGTTTTGCCTGATATAGTCCTAAGAGAATATTTATGAATTTTAATTTTAAGCAAATTCTACAAGAGAGAATAAGAAATCTCATGGTTAGTTGAGGAAGGCTTAAGCAAAGAAAATGCTCCAACTAAAAATGAACTATTACTGTTTGTTTTCTGTTTCATAAACTCAACATTGCAGCTATCTAACTGCAGCATAAAGCTCTTGGTTTTTAGTCGTTTAGACTCTCTGAAATTATCAAAGTATGTCCTTGACCACTGCAAGTTAGCAAGCAGCACTGGGAAAGCCTGGAACCAATACTTCTGAGGGTTGGGTTGGAACATGCTGAATCCTCCTTCATGTCTTAGCTTTTGTGCAAGAGGTGTGGTTGTGAACTAAATTTGGTCAGAATTTAGGCAAGGCACTGGCTTAGAACCTCTTGTTTGTACTGAGGTCTTGATCAACTCTTGTAACCATAGTGAAAAAGTTTTCACATCAGCAAAACTAGGTAAAACAACACATTTTAGAAGTACAGAGACCAGGTACACTAATTCTGTAGTATCGATACATGTTTGTGTGGAAATTTTACTCTGTCTACTGATGACTGTTTTCTCACTACCAAAGATCTGTAATAAATATATATCATATGCAACTATATGATGTAGTTGTCCCAAAGTTTCACAATTTTGCTTCTAAGTGGCAGTTTTTAGTTTTTTCCATCATAGACAATCCCAGTTTCTTAAAAATTTCAAAGACCAAAGGCTCTTAAAGAAGTCTTAGCATCTTAAATTTTAGTTATTAACTACCTTTATATTTAACCCATTTGGTCATAATAATAATCAAATATTGTATTATTCTTTATCATCATCATAACAAATGAAGCAATAAAGCTTAACCATTTACTGAGTTCTCACCATGAGAGACACAACTCTAATAACTTTATATGTATTGTCCCAGTTAATCCTCATATCTTATGAAGCACACCACTATTATCCTAACTTTACAGATGAAGAAGCTGAGACCAAAGAGGTTAACAACCTTGTCCAAGGATGCAGAATGACATCCCTCCTTCATCTATCTACCTCTTACTATCACAGAAGTCCATGATAAGGAGGTGATTTTGACCAGAGATATTGACAGTTCACATTTTTTTTGGCTGTTGGTATTGTTTTGTTTGCTTGTTCTTATAGCGTACAACTAAAAAGATGTTCATGCTGGGAAATGACACCAGCAGTACTTGCACAAAGGTATTTATAATTGTAGAATATTTTATATGTCTTGCTTGATCCTACATAAAAATGTAATCTGAATCATGGCCTGTTGAATTTAGTTCCTATTTTCCTTCCCTTCACTCACAGCTTTCCAAGAAACTTTCTAAGCAGCACTAAATGTGTCCTACATTTCATCAAGCCCTTTAAGCCTCTCAGACCTAGAGAAATTGAACATACAGTGAGAAGGACATAGAAGATAGATCAAAAGGGGCAAAATTATAAATGTGACTGAGAAGATCTTGGATTTTCCAAGCCTTATTAAACTTCTGATGAAAGACATATGAACATATATCACATTTTTCATGTCAACCTACCAGAAAAAAACCTAATATAAGGTTAATAAAAATACCTAAGTAAGTTATTCCAAATCAAAAATAACTAAACACACAATTCTATTTGGCTTATGAAATTTTAATGGTTTGTCCCAATAAAGTCATATTTTCTCTTTTTATTGGTAATCCTATGTTATCCTATTGCTTCCATACTCTAAGATTTACAGAACATATGCAGGGATTCTTCACCATATCAATTCAATAGGAAGTAAACTTGAGTTTCATTCACAGAACTCAACCACAATGGTTGCTCCTAAATGACTTCCCCTGCTAAGAGAAAATTGATGTTATTTCTAACTGTTTTGCAAAATCTCTTTATTTTGTTATTGTTAATTTCGAAAGACTCCTTAGAAAACCAGTGTCATATCCCCTTAGAAGTAATTGCTGAAATAAACATAAAGTGTAATAATCAAACCTCCTTACTTCAGTAAACAACTCATTTACATGATAATTAGGCATTAATTAGAAAGGAGGTTTAAATCGAGGGTTCTGAAAGGATGGAGGGGAACAGGGCAACTTAATCACCCAGATAATCTTATTTTGATCAGGAGCCTGAAGGCCACATGATGAAGCCAATGGAGAACACTCGGAAGTTCCAAAGGAGACCAGCTTGCATTTGTTTTCATTTATCATGGACAGAAATATCAGATAAAAGGATGAACTGCTGTTTTTAAAATGCAGGACTTTATTGGAGTAGAAAAATAAGTCACATCAGGGAGGTGCTCAAAAGACACATATATGAATAAAAAAGGAACTAATTCATCTTCCCTTAGAGAGTGTCAGATCACTGAATTCTGGTCATGATGACATGTGCATTTTTATACTGAGGTGATCTTTCTGATAACTGCTACTGTGAGCTAAGAAAAAAAGATTAATAACAAAAGCAATAAATCTGCCTTCTTCCAGAAGGGCTAAGAAGGATTCAAGTAGAGACTGGATACCTACTCATCTAGAGGGAAAAAAGGGATTCAAGGATTTGGGTTTTGAAGTGGAGGTAGGTTTAGAAATGGGAAGAGTGATACTACTGACTGTAAGATAAATTCTAGCTGAAATAAGAGGCGACTGAGAGGCAACAAAGGGCCAGGTAGTTTATTTGAACGCAATTCCCCGGGCGAGGTTTCTCAGTCTACAGAAATGGAGGCTGGGAAAGTCGCGCCCAACAGGGCAAGCAGCAAGTTTTTAAAGAAGGTAGGGGGAGGGAGAGCTTAGATTTACAGCAGCGTGAGGATTGGCTAGCCCAAGGCACATTTTTCAGGTTGGGAGGGTGCAGCAGCCGCGGACTTTGGCACGTGATCAGTGCCTGATGTGCTCTCCCCTCCCCCCAGTGCCTTCAACCTTACAGTGACCAATAAGATTCTTATTGATCCTGTAATCATATGTTTCTGAGCCTTATGATGCACTTTCCATAACTGTTGAAATGTTCAACATGATCCCTTGCCAGAACTTCATCTCAGACTTAGAATCTTCTTGGCCCTTATGTTGGCCTATGAGGGCCAGAATTTATTAATGTGGAATAGTAAGCTCCATTAAAAAGTCTGCTTATTACAAATAAATGTTTATGTACCTTTTTCAATGCAAAATTAAAAGAGCTTTATGGAACTTACTTGGTAAGTTATTTCAACTTTCAAGTATTATTTATGCTGTATTCTGTACTTTATTGAATGCAAGTTTGTTAACAACAGACTCCTATGAGAAGCAGAGTGCAGGGTAGCTGTTTTATATATAAAATTTTATTGACTATTTTTAAAAACATACTTCCAATTAGCATCACATCCCCCCATAATACTACTCAAAACAGATGTATAAAATCCTGTGGATATTTTTAAATGATAGAATACACCATAAACAAAAAGTTATAAATTAAACTATATTCTACATGATTATGTAAACTGTTGATTTTATATAAAGGACAACTAATTTGTTTCCTTTATTCAAAATATGAAAATTTTAAATTTGTTTCCTAATAAACTTGGTATTATCATTAAGAGTAGTGCAAAATTGACAGAGAGCAACATAATTTTGACTGGAAATGTATTTATCTTAACTACTTCATATAAATTAATCAAATGTGCATACAACATGGTTGCAGTCAATGCATAATAAAAAGGAGCTTTCAAATATAAGCGTTTTGAATGTTTATGGCAATATTTATGTAGCTATGGGGGAAAGTGTGCTCCTGACACTGGAAAAATCTCCTATAAAACTGGTGAAACCGAAATAAGTCAAGGGAAAGAATAGGTTGGGGAAAAGCTTTTCATTGCTCATAGCTTGCTCAAATTTGCTAGCTAGGCCAGACGTCATCCATCTCTCTGGCTGCTGCTTTGGCTCTGCCCCCACAGCACACTCTGTACTTCTCACCGGCCTGTTCTGGGAAGAACTCGGTTGATGGGTCCTAGTGACTGCCAGACACCAGACCAATTATGTACCAGGAATGGAGGGAAGGAGAGGTTATCTCTCCACCCCTTGCCCCAAAGGCTGTGGGAGGCTGCAGCAGTAAACAGCTTTTCATATGTAAATGGCTAAGGCCAGGCAGGAGATTCTGGAAATTCTGCAATTTTCCCCACAGAATGGATTACAAATATCTAAGTTTTATACTTTCAAATCCTGAGATTTAAGAAAAGAAAAACAATGATAACTTGAAAGGGTTGTTAGATATTTATTCAGTTTGTATCAGAAGAAATCCAACCTCAGAGAGCTCAGTGTCTATCAAGTCTGGAAACTTGATGTTCAGTTAGTAATCATAACACTTATTTTGGTCCTGGGACGTGTGCTTCTCCTAGTGCTGCAATGATATCGGATTGCTGCTGGCTTGGTGATTTTCCTCTTTTTCAGCTGCCTTAAACATTTATATTTGTTCCTTGCTCCTCCTTTGTCTTTATATTCTCATTAGGGCTTTGGCAGGTTCCTCACTGGTGATGCCAGATGCTGGAACTGATTTCTCTATAAAGCCAGTATCCTAGATGTTTCTACTGGACCTTGTTTGGAATTTTGATTTTTCAGTGTTTTTAGCTGCTTTTTTTTTTCTTTAATCATTCATTCTTAGCCATAGTATCTTCCACATGCCTTGAGAGATCTGCTATTATGTTTGCTGGATTTGTTAGTTTACTCCTTTATGATCTTTGATATCCTTTGAGGCTTTGCTTCCAATAGTACATGGACTTTTTGGCTCATTTTCTGAGTGTTGGGTCCTGTCAAAAACAAAAACAAAAGCAACAACAAAAAAACTTGAATTTGTGGCACTTTTTCCTCTCAGGAAAGGCTTTTCTTCTGGGGAAGAAGGAGACGGCCCTCAGCATCCTCTGAAGGCAATGCCTGTGCAGGCTGAAGATGGGTCCCTCCATTCTTACCCATGTTTTGCTGGGATATCTTTCTTCCTGCCTGCCTGCCTCCTTTCCTTCTTTATATCTTTCTCCCAAGCCCCCGTGAATAGTAACTATTTCATGAGGATATGTAACATCTCCTATAAATGAGCCTGCTCAGACTGGTAGCAGCACAGTTTCAAAAAGATAATTTACAGCAGTAAAAAGTCTCTTAGTATTTCCCTTCAACTAAAAACCTATATGCTTTTCTACTCTATTGGTGAAACAGGTGTTCTATTACTTTCTCTAGTTTCTGGGGTGGGTATCAGTGTAGGGACAAAGGGCAGCAGTGCCCTGGCACATGGGGGTGGGTTAAGGGACGTTCCATCAGGGTATTGCGAGGGGCTCTCTCATGCACCTGGGAACTGGTCTGGCAGCAGTTTTTATTCTGAAATTTTATTCCGAGTAAAAGACTTATTATAAATGAGTTGTGTGAGGCCTGTGTACTTGAGGATGCCCATCACTACTATAGACTCTATGCCCGTGTAGCTAGCCTACTATGGTTGTTTTGCCAAGTCCATATCCTCGATCCAAGATTATCTATAGCAGTGGTTTTCAAACTGTGAGCTCTTAGGATCCCTTTACATTCTTCAGAGTTACTGAGAACCCCAAAGAATTTCTGTTTATATAGGCTAGATCTATTGATATTTATCATACTAAAAATTAAAACTGAAAAAATATTTTAAATATTTAATCCACTAAAATACAATAATAAACTCTTTGTATGTTAATGTAAATAACATAATTTTTATCTAAAAAACAGATGTATTTTCCAAAAGAAAAAAAATAGAAAAATCTCATTAACAATTTTGCAAATGTCTTTCATATCTGACTTAATAGAATACAGCTGGATTCTTATTTCTGCCTCTTTACTCAATCTGTTGTTATGGTTGCAGTATATGAAGACAATCTGGCATTATGCATGTAGTAAAAAAAGAATGAGTATATTAATAGCATTTTCACATATTTGTAGATATCATCCTTTGAAAATATGCCAGAGCTCAAGTAGTTCCTTCCTATGTGGAAGCTTTCCAGTGTGTGCCATATCAATTAACTTTTTGTGCTCTGTTAAATCCATTAGTTTATCTTGCATTTAGAATGGGTCTTTTATCCATTCATTATTTTGTAACAGCATATTTTGGTAGTTTTGAGTTATGCAATTTTTCCAAACATTGACATCTTGTATTACACAATATTTAAAAAATCACATTCATTAATATCAAAATTAGTCCCATCATAAAGTCATTAGTATCAGAGGGTACATATAAATGTATCAAAATTCAAATATTCATGATAAATCTCAGATTTTATCATTAGTAACAAATACAGTCGTATTTTTCTTGTGAGAGGTTTTCTTTATTCATTTTCAAGATAATCTGCTAAATATCAATTCTAAATAACCACACTTTGTCAGTCATTCTTTTCAAATAATATACTGTTCCATGACAAAAATGGTGAGTTCAGTGTACAAATCATACAATTGTTCAAGTGCTTTTATTCAGGACAGCCCATTTTAATTCAGTATGCAGCTGAAGAGCTCACATGTACTCCTTATTTTGTCATTTGGAATTCTGGTGTTCCACCCAGGAAATCTTGAATGACTTTAGATTCACTCCCCCGTGACCGTGTTGCAGGGAGGAATATGCCACGGTGACCCCAGGTCATCCATCTATGCCACAACTTTGACTTTCTAAGGTTCCAGTGGTTTTAGCCTTCACTGCTTTTGCACCATTGGTTTGATTTCAGAGATTTCTTGCAAGGGTCTCAGAGGCCCTCAGGGGTATGTAGACCAAATTTTTAAAACCACGGATCTATGCTAATTATACTAAAGGGAAGTGTAATAACCAATATCCACAAAATCATCTCATCAATCCATAAATAACCAAGAGCCACCATATGTATACTCAGTATGACAGAAGCACATTGAAGAGGCAGCTAATCCAGAAAGGGGGATTGGGGCAGTCAAAGCTGAGCCCTGTGATATGGGCAAGAGGAAGCCAGTAAAAGCCCTCTTGATGAAGGAAGGGGTGGAGGTGCACAGGAAGGGCACCCAAAGCAGAGGAAACACATTGTCAGACACCATGACGGAATATAACATCACATATTAGTCAAGATAAGCTAAATTATATTGTAGTAAAACACACCTAAATCTTCCTAGCTTAACATAGCAAAATTTATTTCTCACTCATAGACTATTGCCAGTAGGATGGCTCTCCAAGTCAACTGGCTCAGCAATCCAGGCTGCGCTATCTTGGGGCCGTGCCATGTGAACATGTAGCTTCCACAATCACTGTGGTAGAGGAAGAGAAAGCGGTTAGTAGATCTCCTAACAAAACTGAAAATGCTCTCAACAACATTATCCAGAACTCCTCAAATGTCCCCTTTTAACTTTAAGGGGGTGAGAGATGCAAGAGAGCACTCAAATATGGAGAAGCATACATGTCTTCGCTCCTTAAAAACATACACTGACACTAAATTCTACTAGTGCAAAGAATAGTTTCTACAGAGCAAAGAATAAAGGGCTCTGTTAACCAGAATGATGATGAATAGAGAGATTCACACGGAAGTTTAAGATCAAAAAAGGAGTAGAAGTAGAGCTGGAGGGCTCAGATAATAAGCAAGAGATTATGGTATGATACTCAAAAGCTCAGGCTGGTATCGGAAAGGTAACACCAATAATTCACGGGGAAGTGAATCTAAAGTCATTCAAGGATTTCCTGGGTGGAACACCAGAATTCTAAATGACAAAATGAGGAGTACATGTGAACTCTGCAGCTGCATACTGAATTAAAATGGACTGTCCTGAATAAAAGCACTTGAACAATTGTATGATTTGTACACTGAACTCACCATTTTTGTCATGGAACAGTATATTATTTGAAAAGAATGACTGACAAAGTGTGGTTATTTAGAATTGATATTTAGCAGATTATCTTGAAAATGAATAAAGAGACCTCCCACAAGAAAAATTCTTTAAGTGGGTAGCAGAAGAAAAGGAAAACAGGTACTATGTAGAGAGTAGACTTTAAAATTACTCAAACTTAAGTACAGTGCCAAAAGAGAAAAAAGTTATACAGTGCTGCTATGTAGTTTGCCTCTATTATATAAAATATGCATAGAGGAAAGACTGAAAGGAAATACAGGGTAATTTCAATAGTTTAGTCTGGTGATACTGTAAACATTTTTTTAGCTCCTATAGTCTGTCTTATATTTTCCATGATGAGCATGGTTACTTAATAGCCAAAGGAAAAAATTAAGCTTTATTTTAAAAGTGCCAATCTTAACGAAAAATTTTCTATCAATATGTCAAATATTGAGAGGAGATGTTCATGAATACAGCGAACATACTTTCCTGTTTAAACTGATACAAATGGCTTGATATAAAATTTGACAAGATTGAACATTTTTTATCAGTCTTAGAAAATCATAAACCATAAAAACTGAAAGGCTGTAATTATATTCCTTTAAGCTCAAACAGGAATTATGTCAGAGATTTTATCACAACACACATTCTTGCTTTCTCACATATGTGTTAATCAAATTTGTGTTGATCAATTTTTATAAACTAAATTACATTTTAAATCTCCAAATGTATTATTTTGAATTACTCTTCTATATAAGTATATGCAGATACATATAATATATTTGCTTAAAAGCTAATACATTTTTTATTTTGATCTCTGAAATCCGGGCTTTTCTTTTCCTCCCCTCTTTTGCTAACCATGGGGAACACCTGTATTCTATCGCTTTTCCCAGCAGAGGGCACTACCACCTAAGTGTCACACTTCACTTTTTCCGTAAATGTCAAAACTTTTAATAGTTACTTGAAAACTGTCATAAATGAACCAAATACAGTCCCATTAAGAGGCAGGAGAACAGACAAACTAAAAACTTCCAAACTTCATTTCTGGTAAAAAAAAAAAAAAAAAAGGATATAAACCAAGATGACTTGTGCATATTCTTATTAGTGTCCCAGGAATCAAATGAATGGAGAGAGCTAATAGCTCAGAGGGCAAACGAATTGTATGAGCATGGCATTACATCTAGGAGGGGTTAAAAATGGTTCTAGGAGGAACATAAAGTTCTATTTTAAAGGAAAATATCAAGGATATGCTTGTAAAGGACAGTATCAGTTTCTGTGATAAATATGTATATACTGAGTAATGGATTCTGCTCTAAAAATGATCTAGTGGAGAGAAAGTATAAATACACAGAGAACACAAATGTTAGATAGCAGTAATATCTGCCAGGTTTAGACTTCTAAACTCCATGTCATATTTCCAGTTGCCTCCCTGACCTCTCCAAACAGTTCGACGTCCCATAAACTTCACATGTCCACAACATTTCACCATCTGACTCCCATATATGTCCCTTTCTGTTCATTCATTTATTTAATGGCAATAATGTTCTTGAATGTTCACTGTCACCTTTAACTTCACATTCTCCACCATCTTTCCCCAAGTGCTAACTCCTGACATTCTCTTAACTGGTTTCTAAACATTTGATGCTTTACTTGTACATGCAGTGTAACTTTTAAAATCTGATTTACAGAGCCTTCATAATCTGAATTGTATGTAACTTCTCAGTCTTACCTGTGGGTTCCTCTTCTAGCAACTCAGCAAGCCAGTCCAAGTTCTACTTTCCTTCAATCCCATCTCCAATTCCTCTTAAGAAAGACTGCCTGGTAAAAATTATTCTCTCTTCTCACTCCCCAATAGCACATCATTTAAATTTCTGTTAGAATACTAATCAAACTCTGTCTTGTATTAAAATAACATACATATGTCCATTATGCCATTTTCATCAGTTTTGAGCCAAAAGGCACATTGAGCATGGTGGCATCTTACTATGCTGAATCAAATGGTGCTCCAGCAGTACAGGCAAGGTGCGCTACCCTTGTGTTTTTGTTCATTTGTGCTATGCAGTGCTTATTCCACTTCCTTATGAGAGATGCACTGGAAGAGCATAACTTTACAGTCACAAAAATTTTAAAGATCTATATAAATCCTAAGACTGTCCGGTGAAGGGCTACAGAGAGGAGAGTGTCTTTCAACAATATTTTCTAGGTTAAGCTTTGATTAATGAACAGCAAATCCCCTGAAGGAATGAACTTAATGAACTCTAGTAAAAAGCACTTTCAAAATAGGATTTTCAGATTGTCTCTTGTATAAAAGGAGATTTAAAGATAAACAACCCTCCATACAAAAGTAGTTTTTTCTACTTGGTTCTATTGTATTTGCCAAAACTAAATATTGGCTATGAACTAGCATAGTATTTCTCTGGGACATCTCATGTGAAAAGCTGCTGAATGTTTCACATAGGAGCACATGGGTACAACTAAAATTTCTGGTAGATCAAGAAATTCTTCTGAGAGGAGATTACTTTAGCTGAATTTAAAAGCTGAAGTTTTTCAGCCTGTCAAAAAACGCTTCCTGCACTTGTGGGTAGGGAGCATTCCACGCAATGGGAAAAATATTCACAAAGGGTTGGAGGTATAATTGAGCATACAGACTGTTTTCAGAACTGCGAGTAGTTAGGCCTTTTTTAAGCAGAGAACTTTGAAGGAGTTTGGAAGATGAGGCCTTTGTTAAACTTATTGAGAAGAAATATCCCAAACAGGGAAAAAAATACAATTAAATGTGTGTTTAGTGACTAATCACCAAACCTTTTCTGAATGTACATGTGTTCATAACAGTAAACATTGTCACTGAGTCAAGAAGTACAAAATGTGGTCCTTGCCTGCCTACAAACTTGGAAAGTACAAACTAAAATATATGAATGGACAAAGCAAGCAGAAGGAAGTTAGGAAGTATACTTTCTGTAAGCATTCTAAGAAGGTAGGATCAGATCAAGATGGAATAGTTGTCCTACAGTGGTTTAGGAAAGCATACTAGACAGTGGTCTAAAGCATGGGCACTGGAGTCATCAGACTCTGTGGGAATTCTGTCCCTGCCATTGTCCAGCTGTATGAGCTTAGGCATGTTCTTAAACTCCCCAAACCCATGTTCTTGTCTACACAGTAAAAAATAATAATAGTACCAAGGTTTGTACATCATATAATGAATATAAAGCATTTAGCACAGTGCCTAGCACAGAGTAAACACCCACCACCACGCCTTATTGGTTCATCTATTGTTGGGGAAGCTAGGCCTTGATGGGAAGGGAGAATTTGGACAGGTAGAGAGTGTGGAAAAAGACTGGCTTTTCAGGTGAGAGGAATAATGAACTTGAACAAATCAGGGGACAGAGCATATCTGAGCACACCAGGAAAGTAAGGCTCCTACTCATTAAGAAGCAGAGGGACAGGACTGGGTACATGGGATTGAGCTACAGGAGTGGGTCCCACCTTTGGAGTCCTAAGGGAAAGAGTGGGATGTGTAGCTCTTATATGGAATCCTCAAATCCTTAATGCTCCAAACAACACCGTAAACAGAATATACATTACCTACCACTTTCCAATATGTATAGATGTTATTGAAATTCATAATATACAAAATTTTTTTTTAATTGAAGTTCATATATTTTTAAATTTATCAGTGAATGCCACTGTTCAGGTCTCAAATTAAATCTCACATCCTCAGAGAGATTTTTCCTCATTTCACTACTTAAAATAGTGCTTATAGCCTCTTTACTCTCCAGTCTTTATCTGCTTTAATTGCTTCATAGCATCAAAAACAACCTGTGTTATATTATACATTTATTTCTTTACCTGCTGTGTCCTCTCTTTGACTGCGAGCTACTCTGAGGGCAAGAACTTTGCTGTTTGCTACCATCACTTCAACATCTAGAACAGTGTCTGCATGGTGGGTCTTCAGTAAATATAAGAGGTGCCACAGAATTGGCTCAATTAAGGGAAATGGGCCTCTGTTCTAAAAGGCTGCAGTTTAAACATGTGAAGAATATTCCTTTTGAGATGTAAGTATATGGAATACCTATTCATGTCAGTGCTCAAATAATAAAGACATTAATCAGAGCCTCCCCTAACCCCAGACAAGTTAAACCTCTAACATATTATTTAAAATTAGGTAATTTTTGTTGTCACTTGCATGCCTCGAGTTTGAACTCCTGCAACCTCAGCCACCATAAGACAATGACCACGTGTCATGAGATTGCTTAAGGTATAATAGAAACAAGATCTGTACTTAGGTATTAAGCAAGCAGGTCATCAAATGATATACTAAACATTTGATGAGAAATTTGATGTGACCCAAAGTATTTAATATATAGTATTATCTCAGGATACATCTGAATTTTTATTATCAATGCCACATTATTTGATCCTGTCATGTTTATTGGGCTTCCTGACCTTTATTCTGACATTTGCAGACACATATCAGTTAGAGTGCCACCAATTGTATGACAGAAGCTGGTATCTCTACTAAAATATTTTATATTTCTGAAGTTCCCTCTCCCAAGAGTTTGATAGGGTTGTCTTCACTTCATTTTCTTCCTGTGAGAGGAGAGGAAATAATGGTCATTCTGTGCTCTTTTCTTCTTTCAAGTTTGTTATTCTTTGAACAAAATACATTAGCAAATTTTCTCAGGATATTTGGTCATGAATGAAGAGTATGCATTAATATAAACCACAAGAGTAAGAAAATAAACAATTACAAATGGGATACCCTATTTATCCATATACTCACCTATTGCTACATCAGAATTATTTCTGAAGTGTCTGTACCTAAAAAATTCCTGAACTCCACCTATTACAAATCAAGTAAGATATTTTCAGGGCCAGTGACTTGAACAGTTGCAGGTATGACTCCCTTCCACCCACCACACCATGTGTTACCCATGAAGCATGAAGTTAGAGTCAGGAAATATGTCATGGATCTCCTAGTGTGACAACCTTCTCTACTTTCTTGGAGCCCAGTAAATATGGTTCTCTCTTCTGTTCCTCCTTTGTCTCTCAATCAGTTAACCATAAGTAAGTCCACAAAAATAGTATCTACAATTTAAAGGTGAGTTGTTGATATTTTTTAATAAGGTGAATAGGACTTAACTCCAGGAAGAGAGGCTAATCGTAGGGGGTCCTCAGATCACAAACTAACTTAGTCTGAATTGCCTAGAAAACAGAGCCTGAGGCAAAATCTTTACTTTTTGGGTTATGCAAGTCTAGGGAAGAAGGAGTGAGGGAAAGGGTCCAGTGGAACAAGAAAGAGGTGGAGTGCAAACATAAGGGGTAGGTTACCAATCTGGCTGGAGCTTTGTATCAAACTAGTGGGACATCTTTAGGAGTCTATATGAGCTACTGTGTTTCTGAATAGTCTGACTAGGGAGAAAAAGGGAGAAGAATTTATCTACCTTTGAACAAAGTTATCCCTAACACCATATCAGTCAACAGTGATGCAATTTTAGGTTGTACCACTTGGCCTTACCAGCAGCCACGGGGAAGGTTAGATCCCAGGACAGCAGTGAAAGCATCCACTGCAGCAGCCACACTGCATGGGGAGAGCTGTGAGCAGAGAAAGTCAGTGACATGCCCCCCCTCTGCCCCCATCCACATACAGATTTAGCTTAACAGACCCACCTGTGCAAGCCAGGCACCTCCAGTTTGTCTAAGAGGCAAAGGAAGAGCCCAGGTGAGAAGCAAGAGGTACAAAGGAAAGGATGAGATAACATGCTGGCAGATCCTACTTGAGAGTCCCATAAGGAACTGGGGGCAGCCACCTCAATCAGACTGGCTTGGCCATGCAGGAGGAGGACCATTAAAACATGGTCCCACCATGAAACATTAACAAGCTTTCCTCCCACAGTTTGAAGACCCTCTTCTATGATCTATGCTAATGTGGTAGCTGCCAGGAAATCCTCTGGGGGATTATTAGGAGCATCTTCCAGAAAATTACAGTCTAGAACCAAAGAGTTGAACAAAAAACTAGGTTCAGCAAGGACCCACCGGAGCTGGGAGTGAGATCATGATAGAGGATTGCAGTCATTGTAAGAAGAAACTATTTATGGAAAATAAGCTTGTAAAAGAAGCAGGGGATTAAGTCATTTTTAATTCTTATCTGTTAGCAGGTTCACTAAAGATACCCAGTCATTTTACAGTATTCACCAAAATGAGGAAAGTTAACTTTAGCGAATAGTACGACTACCACGGGAAACATGAGGCACTGTGAGGTAATGAAACTGCTTGGAAGGAAGAAAAACTGGATTCCAATTCCTCTTCTTTTACTTATATTGTGGATTGAGAAGATTACTCAACTTCCCTGATCTCAGTTTGCTTTCTAGCTTAATAAGAATAATAGTGTATACTTCTTAGCATTATGAGGATTAAAGGAAATAAAGCACTGAAAATTCTCAGCACAGCAACAGGAAATAAGCAAATCTTGGTTAAGTCATAAACTGCTCCCAAACTTGTCATGTAAATTTGTATGCCAATATCTTCCACCAGCTAAGTAACACTGAGTGGTTGGACCTCAAAGCGATTTTTTCTTTGAATTAGTTAAAAATTTAGCTGAGGTGTAACAGACATTCTCTGAAGAATGACTGTTCTTGGGCATCAATATCTGGACACTGACAATAACCCCTCAATAAAATTCTCACTTTTCAAAGCACTTCCTGTGTAGTAGGTGGCAAGCTAAAAGCTAAACATACATGATTTCATTTAACTTCCTAATAGTCCTATGACATAGGAACAAGCCAGATACATAATTTGTAGGGCCTAAGGAAAGTGAAAATGAAAGGCTCTTAAGCTTTTTCCTTTAAAAACATTTTTTTACTTATGAAATATAATAAGGATATTGATGGTACATGAGTAACATTGCAAATGAATAAATTGAAAATTTTTATTTTCAGAGTAATGATTTTAGATAATAGAATAAATAATAGTACTTTATAATGTAATATCTTAATTTATCATGAAAGTTTTGAGCTTGCTTTCATGAGAGCTCCTTTGTTAGATTATCAGAACTTATACTTTTATCAGTCTTCTTTTTAATTGTTGTAATTGAAATTAATGTCAGCTACTCTTGGCAAGATCACATGTTTTTTGTTTTAAAAGATAAACTTTTAATTTTAGATCAGTCTTAGGTCTATAGAAAAGTAGCAAAGGTAGTGCAGTTTCCATATGCTCCCCCCCAACAGCTTTTTTTGTTAACATCTTACATAATATGGTAACTTCGTTATAATTAATTAACCAATATATTGGTACATTATTATTAAATAAAGTCCATACTTCACTCATATTTCTTCTGTTTTTTCCTAATGTCCTTTTTCTGTTCTAGGATCCCATCCCTTTATATTATAATTTCTCCTTAGCTTGTTTTGGCTGTGGCAGTTTCTCCAACTTACATTATTTTGACAATCTTGGTAGTTTTGAGGAGTACTGGTCAGATATTTTGTAGCATGGCCGTCAACAAGGGTTATTTTTTGGATATGTTTCTCATGATGACAATGGGGTCATAGGATTTTGGGAGGGAGACCACATAAATTAAGTGTTCATTACATCATTACATACTATCAACATGATTCACCACTGATGTTGCTCTTAGTCACCTGGCCGTGGTAGTGTTCATGAGGTTTCTCCACTGTAGTTACTCTTCCCCTTCTTTTTCCCATACAGTATTGTTTGGAAGGAAGTCACTGTTTGCAGCCTACACTTAAAGAGTGGGGAACAATGTTCTACCTCCTTGCAAATACACTATCTATAGAAATTATTTGGAATTCTTCTGCGTGGAAGATTTATCTTTTCTCCATGATTTATTTATTTATATAAGAATGGACTCATAGATATTTATTTTACACTCTGAATTATAATCCAGTATTTTGTTGCTTAAATTATTCCAGATTTGACCCACTGGAAGCCCTTTTAGTTGCCTCCTATGGCCCAACTAGTTGGCATACTGTCATCACTTATTTTTGCTTTGGGATTTTTTGTTTTTAGCACTTATTTTCTACTTGCAGAAAGTAGTTGTAGATACTACTTGAAGAAAGTATCTACCTAATTGTAGATACTGTAGGTTCATTTTGTATATTTCTTGCCCAAGTCCTAAAATCAGCCATTTCTCCAAATCTTGGTTCCTTTTATTGGAGAATGGCATTAGAAACCAAAATCTGGGAGCTAAGCGTGCTTATGGTACTGGGTTGTCCTTCCTTCTAGGCTCTCTCAGCTGAAAGAGGGAAGACATATGTGTTTGTATACGTGTATGTGTATATACACTATGTATATACATACATATACATAGTATATACACAGTAAATGTATGTGTGTATACCTATATGTCCAGTGCATTGCACATATCTATACATATTTCTCTGTGTAACAATTTGTATTCATATTAAGCCAAACATGAGACAACATAGTGATGTCTTCAAGTTTAATTCATTACCACATGGCTCATTCTCATCTTGCAATTTTTGAAAATTTTTTATTTTAAGAAAGCTCTTTTTACTGATGCAACTGCTACTAGACCTCCTAAGAGTATTTAAAAGGATTTATCAACATTTGGATAAGTTTCTAATAAATTACTTAAAAATAAGTTTTAGAACCTCTAAAATTGATGGTTCTCACATGACAATTTTTATAAAAAGATTTAACTGTGCATAGAAATCAGGTCTGAGTAAGTCTGAATTTAATTTTAAATTCAAACTCATACAATGGGATTTTAATGTTTTTCCTACATTTCCTGTAATTTGTGGAGGTCATAGAAGCAATTGAAAGTGGTTTCATGATTTGTATATAATTTAATGTGCCTGTTCAAGGAAAGCTTAATTTTAAAATCATCTTTTGCATTAATTATTGCTTCATTCAAAGTATCATATGAAAAGTGTTATTTTTCATCAAATTCAATGATCTTTAAATGTAATTCTATTTCTAAGCCTATGGATATTTGTTTGCAATGTTTTAGCAGTTGTTAAAACTGAAGATTCTAAAAAATTATTTTAAATTCTAATAACTCCCTGATATACTTTATTGCAATGTCCATATATATGCCTTTATTTTACAATAATTTACTGGTGAAGTTTGCTGCCTGAATATTTGCAGTCATTTTGCCAATAGGTAGGCTGGAGAGTTAATATTTGCACAGACACTGCAGGGATAGATCTGGGGACAGATGGATGAGCTGATCTTTCACCACGAGTCGCAGCCCTGACTCCCTGTGGAGATCTTCCTCTCTCCTAGGCCACAGCAACTGCTATTGATACCTCCATTGATGCTGCCACCATTGCCACTACTAATCTGGACCAGTGTGCTGTCCTGGCAGCCTGCTCAGGCATGCACATGCACCCTGGACAACAGGCCCACTGCTTGTCACCTGTGCTGCCCATTGTGCCCAGGGACCTGAGTCCACAGATATGGGCCCTGCTGCTTGATGACAACTATATGTACTCACTGTCACTCTGTGTATGGCCTCTGCTTATGCACATGTTCAAATATAAAATTATTAAGAATTTCAAGATGACAACAGTAGAGATTTAAAACAAGCAGAATCCCTTCTGGTGGGAGGTGTCCCATGAGACTATACAGGTTTCACTATCATGAACCTATCCTTAGAATATGGACTGTTACTATCCCTATAAAAAAGAGTTAGAAAACTAAAGTTCGAAAAGTTACTTGTCCAAGGTTATATAGCTAATAAGCATCAGAGCCAAGGATTAAACTCAAATATATCTAATTCAGAAGTTAAACTCTTAGTTATGATGTTGTGCCATTACAGAAACACTCCCTCCTGAAGGATTTTCTCTTAAACCTCTGGCTAATCAGAAACTTCTGATGGCTTATTCTACTGGAGCAGTAACTCTATCTTTCTATTGGTTAATGCTTTATTCCAAAGTCAGAAGGAAAAGAAGACAGTGGTCCTGAAATCCACAGTGGCTTATATGTATAATGGATGAATGGCTGTGGATGAGGCTCATTCCTTCAGTCATAGCACTGGAGGGTCCATAAACCATACTTCAGGGGTGTACTAACCAGATTCAAATTCCAGCTGGGCCACTCACCTGGCCAGGTGACCTTGGACAAGTTGCTTAATTTCTCTTTGCTTTGTTCCCCCACATGTAAAATGGTAGCCAAGTAAGGCCTATCTCACAGAGTTCTCACTGAAGATATAATGAGTTAATCCCCATGACACACTTTATAAATTGCCTAGCATTTGTATTTATGTACTCAGTAAACATTAGCACTTATACAGCTTTAAGATTTCATAACAGTTTTATATTTGTGGATATGAGGAGTGAAGAGGAAGAAGAATTTGGGCATAACCCAAAATTTCAATAGTGATTATCTCCAGCTGATGGGATTGAAAAAATTTTTAATTGAAAAATTTTTCTTCTTTGTATGCTTATGTATTTTCTAAATTTTGTATTGTTTAAACATACTAATATTATTATAATAAAATAAAAGTAAATTCTGTTTTTGAAACAGAAAATAGTATTTCTTATCCTACTCTCCATCCAAAGTCATCTAAATTTCATCTTTTTCTCTCTCTCCACACCCACATAAACACACACAGACTCAGGACAATGCACATAGAGATATAGTCATGGATTAATCATCAGTCACGTTCTAGAAATCTCAGATAGTTCTATAACTCAATTACTGAATAGATATTTATCTGAGTTACCGTATTTAGTAAATAAAAACACAGGACACCCAGTTAAATTTGAATTTCAGGAAACAAAAAATATTTTTTTAGTATAAATATGTCCAAATATTGCTTGTCATAGTAAATGAAAAGCCCAGCTGGGTTTCAAGCCTGGGCAGTGCAGCTCAGGAATATGGGAATGTGTAAAACATTGAATGGAATATATTTACACTAAAAAAAAATTTGTTTTTCTGACTCAAATGAAATGGGGAATTCTGTATTTTACCTGGCAACTGTACTTTTTAGGCCCTGATGATAGATTGGTGCTGTTTTCCCTCCTTTCCTAACCTGATCTAAATATAACCAATGGGATGGATTTGTTTCAAACCTTCTGCTTAGAGTTGGTAGATCAATATTTCTCCACCAAAGTAACACAATTGCTCAAAGATTAAAACACCTAATTTTGCTCCCCTTTCAGCCCTGAGTTCTTGTTCTATCATACACACAAAACCCAAAGACACACATGCAGGAACACGTCCCTTCTTCTCCACTACACACCCTCCTTCTCAGATCATAATGACCCATTATCTCCATTCTTGTGGTCTATAACATTTTTTTAAAGGGAGTAAAGGAAATGGAACTAAAATATTACACTAAGGAAGTAAAGTCGAAGAGTTTGAATCAGAGTAACTTACCTTGTTCTCCTTGTTCCCTCGGGTTTGGGATGTGTCTCCCCAGTCTCCACGTGAGTCAAGGCCCTTCCTTCGCTTTGCTGACTCACAGGGACTCCAAATGCTTTGGTATCAGTTGTTACAATGACAAAAAATTGTTTTTCTTTCAGCGTTAAAGTAGCCTTGAGCTGAGTCCTCCATTCTTCTGTGTTCACTTTGTTACTTACCATTTTCATCCCTTAAGCTGAGAGCTCAGCCTACTTGGGCAGCCAGGATTGTGACTTGCAATTTATTTCTGCTGTCCAAACTATTTATCTTGGTTGTATTTCTCTTTAAATAGGTCAATAGTTCTTTGCCATTTGGGTTTCTACCCTGTCTTCTTTCTAACTCCATCTTTCCATGTCGTTAAGTCTTTTTCAGATAAGAGAGTCATTTGAATTTTAAAAATTTACCCTTCAGAAAATAGTGGTTAGGCCAAGGATGAGTCAACTCTCTCCATTAGGAAACCAGCCAGATAGACTCTGTGAGGCTCCACATTCACTGGTTGAAACTGGAAGTTCTTATACCTATGGAAGTAGTAGCAGTGATGAGGGGGATTAGCAGTCACTGATGCCACCTCTCCACAGCCCTTGCTTAAATTTTGGAGAGGAAGAATGTAGAAAACTTTAATGCAGAGGAGAGATTAACATCTCTCAACATCTCTCCCCAGATTAATGGCTGACATCGTATAGTGGAAAAAGCAATCTATGAAAGTAGAAACCTCGGCTCTACTACTGACTAGCTGTGTGACTGAGTTTGTTCATTAACTTCTCATCTTTTAAAGGACTAGTAATACTTAACTCGAAGTGCTGTTATGTGGATTAAAGATAATATAATAAAGCACATGACAGACATAGTAACTCAACAGATAGATTCACCTTGATTATCATGCTCTCCTAATTGGAAATTTAAAGTTTTAAGTTGTTAATAGTTTCTTATATGTGTGGCGATAGCATATATCTATTAATTTCAAGTCTTCTCACGATTTGAATGTGCCCAACAGAATTGTTCTATGAAGAAATGAAAGGAACAACGATGTGTCCTTTAATTATCTCAATAGGGCCGTAAGTCATATGCAGTTTCACCACAAGAGAACTCATTCTTCAGTGAAGAATATTTCAGTGTTACTTATGATCTTAGGGAAAACCCAAAAGTATTATAAATATCAACCTTATTTTCTTTGCTCATACTTATCTTCTTTGTAGCCTAACCAAGGTATAAATTAAGCACATTTACTTATGGTGGCTATCTCATACTGTAATTAAAGACAGATTCTATTATAATTTTTTAATGCAGACTTATAATTTTATAAATCTAATAATATAAGGTATTGCCTTTAATAGAGAAAAGCAAATGAGAGTTAATGATTCAAGAAAAATTCCTGAGCGTTTCAGAGTGCAAGATCTTACACTATAACACTCTATTCCTAATATATTTCTTGATTGGAATTCCCTGTGACTACAGTAATATATCAAAAGGTAAACCACAGTTAAACATAAATGCCTAGATTCAAGGAGATCAAAAGAATGTCCAGTTGTTCCAGATGTGGTGAGGGAAGGGAAAATAAAAGAAAATAAATGATTAGAAAATCTAGGTTTCCATTCTTAGAAAAAATAGGAGATAGTATTACTCTCCAGAAGATTCAATTCACTATATTGTAAAAATCACAGTATTGTAGGAATTCAAGGATGGCGAAGTATATGTAATAAGACAATATTTTTAAAACTTACATTACTGTGCTTTACTCTTTTGCAGTGTTTTGTGCATGAATAATTCCTTATCATGCCAAGAATCCATTGCCTTGGGGTTAGGATTTTTACAATGGAAATTTTGTAAGAAAAAGATGCAGCTTTAAAAATCTAAAGCAGGATTAATTTTCAGTTTGAGAGAAGGCATTAATTTTTAAAGCTAAGCTTTGCAAGAAAGGAAAGTATTTCCCCAATTCTTTTAGTCCCTTTTAGGGCCAGGTCTAGACAAGACCATTAAATTCTTTCCATAGCATAGGAAGGATATTACTTCCTTCTTCAAACCAAACTTTGAGGTTTATTATCTCAGAGAAGGAAGTTAGAAGCAAGTAAGTCTGTATTGGAGAAAAGGAGGAAGAGAACACGCCATTCTTTTTGACATGGCAAACTGTGGAGAAAAAGAGACAAGTTGGGCAAGAGAATTTGGATGCCCACATCCTGGTTTTTGCTCCCTGTTTAGGGAGCACTCTAGGGTGAGTGGAGAGGCAAATAAAAATAGGAATGAGTGATCCCAAGAACGCTGGGCTCTGATAGCTAGGGGAAGCTGTGAAGTGCTAGGAGAAGCCTTGTATGTGGCTTTGCCAAGCACAATATAAGAGCCACATTGCACCATAGGTGGAGGGAAATAGCTGGATGGGTACCCTGAGGCACTATGGCCTACTCTGAGGGTACTGTTCTAACAGTAAAAGTTGTTCCCCTGTACTCTGATGAAATGTGGAGGTGCTGAGAGAGCCCTGAAACTGACAGAAGCCTGGAGTTAAACTGGCTGCAGGGAGGAGGGAGTCTGTGACCAGGAACAAATGACCAGGACCAATACAGTGGTAGTGCCATCACGGCATCTCCCAGGCTGGATAAGACAAATAATACCTCAGTGTGGACCAGTCCAAGGGCCAGACCAGAGAACAGCAAGGGTCAAGAAGATACACCATGACTCTGAGGCCCCCACTGCTCAGCTGCCTTAGGTCACAAACACTATTTACTCATACTTCAATATATTATCTTGCAGAATAGCAGAGGAGAAGTAAGAAATTTAAATATATATATATATATATATACATGTAAATGGACATTTACCTGAATAGGAATCTTTAAACCTGCCCCTAACAGGAATTTGAACTTTGAATTCAAGAAATCAATGTCCAGATTGTGAAGTGAAGAATTAAAAGAATTTAAATGGAAAGACATAGTTATTCAAGTTCTACACACATGCCACCCAGGCCAATGGTGCATGAGGGGAAAGAAGGAGTCTTTCACAGGAAAAGAAAAAAAAACATGTTTCTTTACATATATGGGTATAGTGAATAAATGTTGATCTCAATATATCTCCTAAAATTGATAGATGAAGAATACAGGAAAGTATTTCCAGCTGAACCTCAAGCCACAGTCTCTCCTTGCACCTGCCATCCCTATTCAGTCATATATATGAGATATCTCCAAGTTAACCTTGGGACCATGGGCCATATAAAAAGAAATCAGAGGCAATAATGAATAAATCCACATAGAACTTAACATTTTGTAAGCATCACTTCCCAATGTGGAATTAGTCCAAATAATTTGATCTTGAATACACAATAAACAAACATCAAGAAAGAATGAAGAAACTAACAGAACATCTAAAATATGAGTTAATAAAGAGGAAATTGTGAATATTTTGACCCATTCTCATTAATTTTAAAAGTATATAAAATTAAAATAAGGATAATAATACTTGGTCATAAATTGTTAATAAACTCAAAAGTCTTGAGATAGCTACTATACAAAACAAATACTATTTCTCAAGTATGATTTCTCATATATTTAGAAAAGGCACAATTAATATCTGTTTTAGACAAATTTTCAAGCATTTTAGAATCTGTTCTATAGGCTATAGAATCTAAATTACTAAAGACATACAGAAGCCTAGAAGATCTAACAGGATATAAGCAATACTGAAACAAGGTTTTCAAACTTGAAGCTACAAGTTCTAGAAATCTCATAAAGTTCTATAACTCAGTTACAGAATATTTATCTGAGGTATTAGCATAGCCAGATTAAGAATGTTTATTGAGTATTCTAACAGACACACAATTGTGTCAATTACTAGAGCTAATTTGGAAAGACAAAATTTCTACAAACCCAGGCAAATGAATTCCTTCCCATGAACTTTAGATGATTATCTTTCCTTCTTTCCTTTTATGAAAAATAATGTGAGGACTGTGGCTTTCCCTTTGGTTAGAGTTTTCGTTTTTTAAAAGTAAATTTCAAAATTAAAGGAAAGTTACAAGAGTCTTAAAAAGAACTTTATTTTCTTCTCACCCCTACATACTGTAGTGTGTATTTCTGCAAACTAGGGCATTATTTTAGTACAGTAAAACTACCAGAATCAGGAAGCTAACATAAACACATTATTCTTCCCCATCCAAAGACCCCATTCAAGTTACACCAGTTATTGCAATCACATTCATTACAGTAAAGAATCACATTTGCATTTGTTTAGACTACTTTGATCTAGAAGGGTTCTCTGGTCTTTCCTTGAGTTCCATGACCTTGACATTTTTGAAGCCTATTGGCCACATATTCTGCAAGCTATCTCTCTATTTGGGTTTGTTTTTTTTTTTAGCAGAAATATCGTAGAAACGTTGCTGCCATGTTCTTGTTACACCCTATCCAGTAGAACACAATTTCAGTTTGCCCCATTGCTGGTCATATTAATTTTAACCATTTAATTAAATTGTCTGCCATTTTTCTCCACTGTAAAATTTTTTCCTAATAAGTAATTGTGGGAGATATGTTGAGTCTATGCAAATATTCTGTTCTTCATCATATTTGCACTTAGTAGATTTTGTATCCATTGATGATTCTTGGCTGAACTAATTATTATGATGGTTGTCAAGATGTAATTTTTCTAATTCCATCATTTTTGTATTCACTGATGGACAGCCCACTCTAAGGAAAAAATATTTCTTTTCTCTGTTTCTTTATTCATTTAACTTTTAATAACAGTATTGATTGATGTATAGCTTCCTATTTTGTTTAATGAATTATAATCTGGTACTATTGTTATTTCTTTTGATACTAAAATTGTCCAAGATTTGGCTAGTGGGAACCCTTTCACACTGGTTTCTGTACCTTTTTGACATGTTGCTATAATTCTTTGAGTGCATTCATACTTGCTGGCAGAACACAATGCTCCAAGTTTATCTTGTAATTAATGTGAGCCAGAGATTTAGATATTCAAGGCTGGAGTTCAGAGGAGAGATCAGGATTAGAAAGGTCATTTTGGACTCATGAACAAATGGAGAGTATATTTGAAACAAAGGAAGTGAATGAGAGTCACAGAGTAAATGTGATAAAGAAGATACCTGAAAGCTGAGCCCTGAGAAGTTGCTAGAGTTAGTGATTGAGAAAAGGTAAAGGATTCAGCAAAAAGTTTCTGAGTTGTCTTGTAATGAGCAATTGTTAAGGAGTCACGTAACTTTTAGTTGTTTTATGTTTCAAGTATTAGACATAATCTACTGCTGCCAAAGTAATGCTTATAGCATAGTGTACTGTAGATAGAACATATTTCCTTTGTTAATAAGCAATAATTTAAAGTGGAAAGGCAGCTGCAAATTTTTTCTTGGGGCACTTGCTCAGTAACCTTTTGAATTAGCTGTTTTAATCAAACACTAACAGTCCTGTGAATAATTTATGTAATAATAATGTCTGCGCAAGCCTTTACATCTTTAGCCCCTAAAAGCATGTTCTTAGAGTAGTAGGAACTGAATAAAAGTTTCATTCTATAATGTTTCATTGGCAGATATTTAATAATCAATCACAAAGCCATTTTATGTACTTGCAAATACTCTAGAAATCATTACTATAGAAGATATTCCTATTCATTTTCTTCAGCAGAATAGAGAAATATTAATGAGAAAAAAAGGTATTTCTTGAAATAAGGATCCCATATCCAAATTCTTGCATTAATATTTTCACTTCTGACCTACTGTGGGTTTTGATGAAACCACCTAACCCTTGTATAGAAAGAGCACAGTATTTTCTTTCTACATGTTGGAAGCTGAAAGACCTGATGGCATATGTGTTTTCCTCAGAACTCTCTGGTAGAGAGCCAAGAATAATGACAGTGGTGATTACAGGTGTGTTAGAAAACGCCTCACTTGACCAGCTGTTGTTTTCAACATAGCCCTATGATTGGCTAAAGAAAGATGTCATGTGACTAGCTTCAGAGTGGCAAGAACCCTTTTGAAACCATGGCCCATGCCTGACTCACATTTAAAGGATTAAGTCCTGGGAGGAGATTAACTCTGCTTTGTCTTTCATTTATTTTAGATGTCAGAGGGAAGATTCTAGAGTTGCATTCTAGGACCATTTCCAATAGCTGCCAACCAAAGTAGATGCTGTGTAATGAAGGAACCACCTCAAGACTATAAACTAAAGGTATGGAAAACAATAGTTAAAAGGATTAAATGAACATTTTAAAATTCATTTGTTTTCTTCCTTATGCCCTGTTATAGTTTACTATAGTATGATTTTGTTTTTAACTTACGTCTTGTGCTTACATCTTTAATCTGTCTTGTTCAAATTTCATTCTTTCTACTTGAACCTTTAATGATCAGGCATTTCAATTTATGGCTTAGAAGTAAACTCAGTCAATTTTAAAGTATCTTGTGAGGTTTCCAAGGTCATTAGTTTTGTTTGAAAATTTTAATTCAGTACTTCTCAAAGTGTGTACCATTAACTCCTGGGAATCCCTGAGACTCTACTGGGTTGTTGATACCAAAATTAAAGTAAAATTCATGGTTTTGCTGTGTTGACATTTGTACGATGAAACAAAATCAATGATGGTTAAAGCTGTTAACACCTCAGTGTGACCAAGGCTGCACCAGGAGTCAAACTGTTTGCTTTCAACACTCCAGAAAAAAAGAATTTTAGTTCCCTTAAGCCTGTTCTTGATGAAGCAGTAAAAAATATTACTTTCAAGAGCTACTAACAGACAAATCATGTTTAGACTTAGTTCTTTAGTGGAAATTAATTAAATGAATCTGCTACTTCAATGAAAACAAACGATTTGTTGTTTATGATAAAATTCAAACTCTCAAGTGGAAACTAGAATTTTGAAAACCTTGTATAATCCCATGTAAATTTGACAGCTTGCCAATACTTAAAACCTTTTTAAATGAGATTTGTGTTGATATTAAGGACTATGGTTTTTTATATTATATAATGAAATGTGTCAACATTTGGAAGATCTGCATGATTATGTGGATTTAGTGAGTTAACTTCATAATTAGCCTATGCATATGACTTAACAATCCACTCAAAATGTAATAGAAATTGATGTATTTTAACATAAAGTGTAAAAATTTCATTGATACGGATTCAAATTCTACATTGCAACAGCTAACATCTAGCTACCACTTTTCAACTTTTAGTGTAGAATCAAAGAATATCCACAATTATTTGAAAGGCTATCAAACAGTTCTGTGTAAAACAAAGTTTCCTAAAATACTTTAATCCGAACAACACACTAATACAGTAAGTTAAAAAGTAGACATAAAACAGGATTCATAATTTTTTTGAAAGTGGTTTTTAAAAATAAAAACACTTTAAATGGTTTATTATTTTAATTTTGTCAACAAATAAACGTTTTAAGTATCTTAGTTTTAAGTTCTAACACAAAGAAATAAATTGTCCACATAAGCCATACCTGTTTGGAATCCTCAACAGTTTTTAAGGGTATGAAATGGTCTTGAGATCAAAATGTCTGAGTAGCGCTGGTTTAAATCATTGCAAGGGAAAAGTCTTAACAGAGCTATGCAATGATAGGGTATTAATGTATGAGCCTTGAAGGTAGATGTTAAAAATTTATAAGCCCACAAAAAATCTTATCTTTTTCATTCATTGACTCAGTTCATCACATATATAACATAGTAATTATGCATCTAATGACTGAGCAGATCTGAAGTTGTTTAAGAAGTATGTTGGTGCTCTGGGTGATATTTTTTTGTTGTTTAAATAATATATATCTCCTGACCACAGGCATTTAACACAATCATTTTCATAATCACACTGAGGATCTCTAGTAGTATATATTTTTGATAATCAGAACTTTATTTGACCCTACCACAAATAGTCTTAGTTTTGTCATATCATGTGATTAAGACCATGAAACTATAATTATTTTAGAATAGAAAAAGACATCAGAAATCATGTTGTCCAAACTTTATTTTGGCAGCATGGAAACAGATGTCCAGAGAGGGGGTAAATAACCTTTGTGAGGTCAGTGTGTGATTGATTCTGGAACTGGAATCTGGTTTCCTAGTTAAATACTCTTTCATTATACTGCTGTTTATTCTCTTGAGATCTCTACTTTCTGATATATGAATCTTTGATGAGTGTGAAACACTGAAATGCAATGTTACATTCCATACTCCTGAATTGTCAATCTTACCCTTCTTCAGTCCACTAGGAGCGCCCAATTTTAAGTTAATGTTAATTTATTAAATTAGAAGTGAGAAGAGTCAATGCTGAAAATTTGGAACCAAATTTGGAACTTTATTTAATTTTCCAAGTAGTACTGTCCTAATTGCTGCTACTATACCTGTTTTGTAAAATGTATGTATTTTTTACATACATTTGTGGATATTCTTATGGATGGTGATTATTTGGGTGATGTTAACTGGAGTCCCAGGGACTGTAGATAGAAAGCATTCAAAGAGCTATGATCTGAGAACATTCTGAGGTTTATGCCTAAAGAAATGTGAGCATTGTAACCTTCAGAATTTATGTTCCTTTTCTCACTTTCTTTCTTTTTATAAATTGTTTTTTGCTCATTTTCTTCTTTTTCTTTTCTACTCCTCCTGTTTCTTTGTCCTCAAACCTAATATGATATTTTACATTTCAAAAATGTTCCATTTATTCAATAATTGTATCTGCCAGTTTTCACTAAAATCATCCATTCAGCCTTATATAAATGTTTCTTTCTTTGTAATATTTTTGTGCATATCCTTACAGCATTTTTTTCTTCTCTGTAAAATGTGTACAGCTTTCTCTGTGTGGGTTTTGCACATTTCCTAAAGCCATTATTAGTTATATCATTTTTGCTTTTGTGAAATAAGTGTAAATTTTATTATTATTTACACTTGACTAATACTGAAAAAGTTATTAAGTTTGCTATATTTATTTTTTGAATCAAGTCACTTTGAAATCTTTTATTAATTTAGCTATTTAATTCTTAAATTAACTTGTATTTTCTGTGTAGAAAATCAGTCTGCAAATAGTATTTTTACCTTCCAGCCTTTCGTTAGTTAAATGTCCTTAAAATTCCTGCCAAATCTTATTATCGTGAACATGCAGAAAACTGTTAAATGATATTTAAATCCCTCATTTTAACAATGAGAAAAAACATGACTCAGAGAAAATGATAACCTGTATTAATATAACCAATTAAGGTATGCATATTAATTTGTAATCAATTTGTACAATCCCTTTTAAATCAGGTTTAAGGTCATCTTCTTACTTGATATAAAATAACCGAATGGTTATTCATGGAGAACTAAATCATTCTCTTTTAAATCTTTACCTAAGTAAATTTGATAAAATTTTGGTTGTTTGTAATAAATTTCTGGAAGTTGTATAATAAAGATTAAATCCCTGTTTAAAACTGGTCTCTATCCTAAACAAAAGAGTAGATAAGAAATAATAATTTATAATATTCTAGATGTGTCATTAAGCATAAACTTCTCATCTTGCTTTTAATTAGGCATCTAACTACAGTTTTCATAAGGAAATTTTGACTAGCCAACATTGTGTTATGACTGGCTTCATTCATGAATCATGGGCATAAAGTAACTCCTCCAGTGAGAAGTACTTGAATTGTGCACAGTGATAAGGATACTTCAGGAATTAGTTCACTCGTTGGAGATGAATGAAACAAAACACATGGTTTAAAAGGGTTGTACTTTTAAATGAACTTCAGTGTAATGTGAATTTGGAGTGGAATAAGTAATTGGCCAGAGTTTAATGATAATAATATGTTTTTAGATGGGGAGTATAAGTGGGGAAGAAATTGAGAGATGAATGCAGGTCAGTGCCTGACTTGGGAATGGAAACGCCAAAGAACAAAGGTCGGGGAGTGGGGGCCTTTGGGCAATACCCACCCCTCAGCCTGGACATCGGCTTTGGTGTACTATTAACTTTGTTGTCTATGCCTGGTGCAGAGGCCAAGGAAAGTAAATCAGCTCTTTGATTTCCATTTTTAGCTCTCAACATCAGAAATCTAGTTGAGTTCCTATTTTGAATTATATCTAGTTCATGGGACTCCAGGGGAACTACTGAATTCATTCTAGAAAAGTTTCTTGGTAGTTCTAATTTGGATGGCTAAGGAGCAAATGAGAGCAATGTATTTCAAAGTCAGTGCCATTACCTGTCAGTAGTGAAGATTACTGTTTTGTGGAACATATATGTCTATCCATGTGTATAGTGTGCTGTGATATATTTTTATTGTGGAAAATAGTTAAAATTAAAAAAAAAATACAGCTGCACTAAGATGTGTCAGAATCTCCAAAATTGATCAGAAAATCTAATGCCCACAAGGCTAACTTTAGAGCATGGTATAGGAGGTAATATAGAAGGGGGGCCTTGCTGAGAATAGTCCACCCCCAGCAGGGAGGAATATTTTATCAATAATTTTTGCCTAGAATTACTGGTGCATGGTGATATTAATGACCACACCAACTTTACTGAGTTTCCTTTTGTTTTTAAATTCTTTATAGAAAATCTGCCTTCCTTATCTCCCGCATGCAAAGTAGACTGCTTCTACCACCCCTGATCCCAGCCTTGATGCGCTACTGATCTAGAGCAGTCATGGAAGTTCCAAGTTATTATATAGCAGAGTTAGACTCTTTTATCAAGTTGTCAATAAAGATGGTAAGCCACTTATGAATAATACAGAAGTCACTGCAGAACCTAAATCAGCTACCAACTCAGGAAGTAAAATGTTTAGAGGAAATGGCTATTCTGATTTTTTCTTAAGCTTAATTTATAAGAAGATTCCTTTTTCTTAGCAGCTAAGAAACACAGAATTCATACAGTTCTGGAAAGCTAACAATGCAATTTTTATGTATTGAAAATTTATTTTAACTTCCAAGATCAAAGTAAAATGAGGGGATAGATAGATCACATTTCCAACTTCCAGACATTGTGTACAGATTAAATATGAATTATAGTTCAGCACGGAATAAGACAATCAGCCAAGGAGTAGTTGGTCCCCAGCAACAGGTCTATACCAGGCACTAGAAGATATCTCAGAAGCAAAAGATCCAGTTTCTGTTCTTTAAGATTTTAAAAGCAATTGAAGAGACAAAACTAGAAATAAGAAGACAATAGCAAATAACACAAAAGTGCATATCTGCATATCTTTAAGGACAAAATTGTGTGCCATAGATTTTAAGTGCTAGAGAAGTCTGCCAGAGACGAAGTTAAAAGTTCTAGAGTAATATACCACTACAACTAAACTATTGATGATGATGATATATTTACTGAGTGATTACTCTTGTCAGAGTGCATTCTTGAAGATATGGAAAATAAGGCATCATTAAAAGACTTTTTAAATAGCCACATGATCAAAGTCATGTTTATGAACAATTAGTCTTTAATGAGCATGAAGGAGAATTGGAGGGAGAAAACAAGTCATGAAGTTCTGCTGGGAAGCTGTTACAATAGCCTAAACTAGATTAGGAAGAGGAAGGGATATATGGACCAAAGAAATAGTTTAAAATAGTTATCAAAAGCACTGGCTGGATATAGAGAATGAACTTGAGGGCTGAGCCAAGCATACATTTAAATTGTGAGTGTAGGTAATTGGGATGTTAGGTGGTGCCACTGACAAAAAGAAGCTTGGAGGCACAAAGATTTGTGGCTGTTTGAGATACCCGATTAGACTGTAAAATTATCTGAGAGCTAGGTGGTGTCATTACCATTTCACCTTTAGCAGTATAACAGAGCAGCCGTACATGTAGGTGATCAAGAAAATATTTTTTAGATGCCTGGCACATAGTTAAATGGTCAAGAAAATATTTTTTTAATATATGATTGAAGATAGTCGTGGTAAGATAATAAAACAAAAACTCAGTAGGCATCTACAGGACTGCAATTTCAGTAAGGGAGTACAGTGGTGATGCAGATTTAGAAATTGTCTAGATAGCGGGTAGTTCTATATATGAGAATGAATTAGCTCATGAAAGAAATTTGTTTTGAAACAGACAAAAATCCAGAGGACCTAGTATAGGAACCCCCTACTGGAGGTCTTAAAGGACTTTCTTCAACTTAAAAATTATGAAGAAATATAAATGCTTATTTTGTGCTTATGTCACAAAATAGCTTCTTTGGATTTAAGCCTGCCAGTGGACTTTATGGTGTGTTGATCAGTTTGACACATTATTTTTCTATCAAAAATACTAAGATACATCTAGTACGTAAGAATATCAAGTAGATTAGCCTGTCTTACTCAGATCTAGTATCATTTGATAAAGAAGAAACTATCTCCGTCTCTTTGATTCCAAATGAGAAACACCTAATGATTTTTTGAAAGTTACACTGGAAAATGTTAGTAAATCATATTCACAGTTAATGCTTTCTCATCTGGGAATGGTATATACCAAAACAATGGCAGGGATTAACTCTGAGAGGTAATGGGGAGAAAGAAGAGCCTAGAAGAGTGGGTATTAATCCAAGAAGACTGTAGTCATATCTTTAATGTTTAATTGTATTTTACAAGGAGGCTGGATGCATGATATTATTTAAAGGTATTAGAAACAAAAGCTTGCACTTTCTCCCATGCTTCTCTGAAAGAGCCAATAGTTCTGAGTAGGTCAAACCTGGATTTGTTTATTATTTACACTTTATGTTTTCCATTTCGGAGGAGAGTCTACCTAAGGCCAGATAATTTTGTACATAAATAATTGACCTAATCAAATACACATAAATTGCAACACATCAAAATATGATGAAAGCAAATGAACAAATGTCAGTACCACTGCCAGTCAAACCCCTAGTCTTTCCTCAGGGTGTCTAAGATGTCATATGCACCAATGACCTGACATCTAAGGCTGAACAACATGGCAACATCAACCAAGGAATTAAACATTAGAGATGCCTTGCTTCTTCTTAATATTCTTTAGAGTTAAAATACATGCAAAATGAGTTTGTGCAGTTTCCTCCCACATCTGTGCTGGTAACCATGGGTCTCACCCTGCTCAAGGAACATGAGCCCTTCTCTTCAAGGACACCATAGCAGAATAGTCTAGATTCACTCTAAATGTCAATAATTAGAGGTAGATAGGAAAAAAAACAAAGCTTGTAAGCTTGATTCTTCAAGCAGGAAATATTTCCTAGATTTTATCTCAAATATAATCAACAGAACTATGCAAGTGTTATCACACCAGTCACATTGTTTTCTGCACAGCTTAGGGCAACCAATCACAGTTTATCAAACTGAGAAAACCGAGCTCTCTAAATATCACTAGGACATCAATGATTGCATTCAACAAATTGATAATAAAGGTAAATATTTGCCTAATTCTGCCTTCATTCCCAGATTAAATGTTTCATACTCTATGCTTCCATAGAAATTTTTTTAAGTAATAAAAAATTAAGAGTAAAATTAAACTCTGAAAATATCCTAGTTACTCTCAAGTTTTATTTTAAATATTTCCTTGATAGCCCAAATAAATTTAGTGCCCCCAAATAGTTTACTCATATAACTTGAAACTGCACTTTCCATGAAAATTGTAATAATTCCACTGACATCTATTAGTATATAAGTGGGTGAAATAAGGCCGTATAATCTCTTAATCTAAATTATTAGTCAAAGCTTACAGGGCAAACTTGCAGTGAATCTACCCAACAAATAAAACACAGGAAAATGTGAATGGGACATGATGGAGTCCTTATATACATCACTTAGAAAATATTGGAATACATTAAATTCACATTTCACAAAATGAACAATTCTGAAAGCAAATGACTGTTATATACCTACTTTGTAAAATTCAATCACAAATGTTTGATTTAGGAGAAATTTCTTAATTCTACATTATTTTTTAAAGAGCAAAAGGATCAAAATGATTTTTAACCTGATCACCATTCTTTCTAAATTTCTTCTCTGTAGGGATCGAAAATTGATAACAAAAACATGAAATTTCATAGTGACACCTCCCTTTCCCCCACAACATAATATTTTTGGGGAAAAAAAACTAAATAAAAGTCAAACTAGTTTTAATTTAGAATATCAGAAAGTTATCATTTGAATTAAAATAATAAATTTAATCATAATTATTGATTCTTATTAAAACTCTTGAGCCTAAGGTACTATAATAACTAAAAAAAGTTACATAATAATGAGCTAAAAGAATGTTGAGGGAACAATGTATAATTTGAAGCTAGAAATATGGTTTGATATTATAAAACTGGATTACTGTTTCTGGAATATGTTATGAGTTCTTGGGCTTTTCTGTACTTAATATAAAAAACAAAAAACATTGGGTAAAAATTCCTTCTTTCTCATCTCCCATCCTTCCTTCCTAATTAGTAAGTTGGGGTTAGAAGTGAGCCTGATAAATTATGGAAATGCAGAAACTACATACATCTATAAAATATTCTATGAATCATATTTGTATCTATCTCACAAGGCTTTCACAGAGTTAAAGACTATCTTAGCACAATATGAAATGCAAGGTCAATAATACTTAAACTAATTCAACTATAGAATGAAATAAAACTGTGTGAATATTCACTGAGAGGAAACATGGCTTGTTTGACTTCTCTGACTCCTCGAATGGTCGCTACGGTAGTCAAATACGCTGCTGTAGCACCTTGGACTTCTATCACAAAGTATTTTATTATGATTTTTTGCCTGGTGCTGGTCTTCTTTGCTCAATTGTAAAGTCTTTGCAAACAGAAATTAATTTTGTTTGCTACAGTGTGTTTAGCAATTAGCACACTGTTTGGCACATAGTTGGTGTTCAAGAAATATTGTTTAATGACTGTATTCATGAATAAATGAAAGTTTGAGTCCAGTTTCTAAAAGAATCCTTAATTTGGAAATTTCTACAGATGGCAGAGTGGTTTGACTATTTTGGGTGATCATACAATTTGGAATGAGAACTATACAGATAAAACTGTTCAATAATTTAAAAATAAAAAGTGCAACCATTATATATATGATAAAATATTAATATAAATTTTCATTTCTCCTCATTAAGAATAGTGTGAAAATTTTTAACTATGTGGCCAAGAAAATATATCTGCAATATATCCAGATTGGATTCTTTCTTCTCTTGTTTTCCCTTTCTTCCTATTCTTCCCTCTCTGCTTGTCTTTCTTTTTCTGCTTCCCCTTCTCTGTCTTCTCCTTCTCTTTCTCTTATCTCTCCTCTTCCTTTTTCTTTAAGAGTTTGGGACATTAATTTTTATCCACATAAGATAATGCAGTTTATGTATGTATAGAAAGAAAAAAAGAGAAGAAAAAGAAAAGAAAGGAAGAAAACATAGTACAAGCATATATACATCATCAAAACTGTCTCAAAATTTCAGAACAGCTTTTCCACAGAGAGAAGTAGCCTTTCCTATGCACTTTCCCCTGAGGCTTCCAGAGAAGAATAAATGTTCAAGCAAGTAAGAATTATCAGAGCATCAGATTAGTGTTGGGTTGGGTGCTACATGTGGGGGAATAGAATATAATCAATCCACAGGACCTCAAAGTCATCAGTTTCAGTAGCTCTTACAGCACAGAACCCAGGGTGAATCTGGTGAAATAATAAAGCTTTCCTTTAGAAAAGGGCACACACATATATACAAGATATTTCAGAGTGATTTCAGTATATCCAACTGAAACATATCCGTGGTCCCCAGACTTAGTCTAAACACTAGATCTATCTCACTATCTATCGTCTATATATCTATCTATCTGTGCATCATCTATGTATCTATTTACCTACCTATCTATCTATTCATTCATCATCTGTCTAGAAAATGAGATCTAGAAATGTTATCTGCATTAGTCAGACGTACAACTATGAGGTAGCAGTCAATTCCATCACTAGAGTCCTAGCTTTGTGATTATGTATTTTTTTTATTCCTCATCCTGGAAAGGAGATTATAGAGGGGGAAAGGATTTTTCCTTTTGCATATCTCTGGCACTTTCTCATAGATATTCTTTTAAACCAATTGTCTCCCCTTCAATCTAAAAACTAGTCCGGCTATGTGCCTATGAATGATAGCTTCAGGTCCCAGGTCTGGTTAAGAAATCTTAGCACGAACGGGATCATGCTATAGGATTCCTGTGGCTATTTCCTCTGGTTCCTCCCACATCTTTGTTGATTCTCCTCAAGGAAATAGTTTTAGCTGTTCCATTTCCAACTAGTAACTTCATCATATTTTTAAGTAAGAAAATACCTTGATGACTAAGTTCATAGCATTGTGCTTCTAGTGAACGTTAATACCTTCCTCCAGGAAAGAAACATATCTTAAAAGCATTTTGGTAATGCTCAGAATGAAACTTCTATTTGTGACCCAGCAAGCTGCCAGCTGTACCTTTGACAGTTAATGGTACACAAGTAAAAAATTACTTGAAACCATATTGTGACCCTAAGACAGGATGAATACCAATAAAGAGAATGAAAGGCAATGATGACTTCTTTAGTCCAGGAAATACATCAGTTCTTGGGGAAGAATATTCCTGGACAACTGGATGCATTCATTGGGAGATTAAGCAAAAATGTAGATGTGGAGCTCCCAGTTCATCAGTTTGATGTAAGGGAATCAGTATGGAAGAAATGTAATCTCACCTACACTCACGAGTTATGCCCTTCATAGTTTTGCATTATGTCAAACTTATCTACCAGAAAGGTTTTTTGTTTTGCTGGGGTTTTTTTTGTTCTTGCTATTCATGAGTTTGGCTATTATTTGTTCATTGGCCATTCCAATCATCCTGGATATTAATTATCTGATCTATTTGATGATGGAGAAGCCCACATACTATCTGTGAAGGCCCAGGGAAACCCTTCCTGTATCACTTGTTGACGTAATATTATTGACAATCTCTGATTTTGCCATTTGATTTTGATGCTATCATTGTGCTCAGAGAAGTTTTTAAGAAAGGTTATCTTGGTAGAAGGATCCTTGGCACTAAGAAGTGTGTATTATTTTTATTTTTTCCTTATAGCCTACTCTACTGTCTACCATTCAAGATGCTTGTCAAGTTAGAAATCAGGTTCAAGTTTTCTTTTTAATGATAAGTGTTAGTCAATCAGTAGCTACAAATTGCTACCATAAAGCCCCAGGAACATACATTCTTAGACTTCCTCAACTATACAGATGTTACTAAGCCATTTATCTACAAGAGTTATTCTTTATGGAGGACTGGAGTTGAAAGTATCATGAACAAAGGTAATCTGTAAACTGTAAATATACTGAAAGTATAAAAGAATAATTTCTAAAACTTTGACTTGTAGTATTCCATTACATTACACAAGTAATTCCATTAAAACGGAACCTACTCATTTTTCTCCCAAGTGAAATAGTTTGTATATAGAATATTTTCCAATAACATCACCCAAAGAATGAAAATAAATGGATATTTTAGTATTAGATACAGATTCTCAGTAGTGCTGATATCAGTCAATTCACTTCAGTATAACAAACTTGCACATCTGCTATGTTCTCAATCTTTAGCTGGATGGGTTGAACACAGAGTATAAAAAACTAAACTCTACATATAAGAATGCAGAAATATATTTTATAATTACTTGTAAAATAACTTAGGCAGCAGTACTTTTAAATACAAAAAGTTTTCAATTATGAAGAGTACAAACTGAAATTTTATAAGATTTTGTGGTTTTGAAAATTTCTAGGATATAAAGCATGGTATCTTGTTCATCTTTGATGTTTATTTGATTCTACTGTTACATATTGGGAACCTCCAAATCTCTGAGGAGATTGTAAGTTAGTTCCAAAATCTAACTGTACTTCTTAAAACTGATGAATTGTTTTAGTTCAAATACAGATATTTATAAGCAAGGACATCATTTTAGAATTTTATACTTGAATAATAATAGAACATGTCTACAACAATGAAGATGATTATAATGAAAAAATTAAACTATTATATGGAAGTAAAGTAATTTCTCTTATATGTGAAATATATATTTTGCTTAAAAATAAAATATATTCCAAAAGAAACAATTAGGATCTGAGAAGAAAAATTATTGACTTGAACACTGACTCAACTCCAAGATCTACATTTTGAGATTTTTAAAAATTGCACATATATTATGTTTTTAGTTCCATAATTTAATGAACAGGTGGAAATTATCCATGGAGATTAGCTGATTTTATCATGAGTGTTCCATTTTTGTTGTCTCAGTTGTCTGGACAAATAATATGAACCAATTCTAATATATTAGAGAAAAGCCACCTAATGTGTTCTCCTTTTCCTTCAACCAATGACACACTCATTGTAGTCTACAGGATTCACTGTCTTCCTTAAGGATGTCATCTTTCTTCCATGTTATCACCTTTCAGCAATGTCACACTTGAGAACATGTGATCCTCCCACAAACCCCATAAGTTTTTTCTTCAATGGCAAAATATTATATTAATTGTCTTAATAGGTACAAAGTAAAACTTAAGGTGAGCCATCAAACTTTAGGCTACTAGTAAATATGAGGTAAATTACTTGTGATACCTCTATTTATTAGTTCATAAATATAATTTACTTATTGTAAAATCTGTAATTAAAGGGAAGTGTACATAAATCTTATATAGATTCTATTCTAAAAGTTATCTCTTTGAGTCCTTTCATTTATTTTGGACACTGAAGAAGCATCATCCATTCGGGAGCATCTTAACTTTCCCTTGATGTCCTGATGCAGGGTCATTTTACTGTGGACTTTTCCCCATTGGCATTCTGCATCACACACTCATTACTTTTGACAGATAATAAGTCAATCAACAAGGCAGCAAGAGAAACCAGTGTGGTGCCTGCCCACATATAGCAACCTGTGCTGAGGGTGCTGGGAACCAGTGAATTTCAATTTACAAGTAGTAATTTCATGTCTATAAGACAAATTACTGAGTTTCTGAGCCTTATAAGGAACATTTGTTTAAAAAAATCTTCATATGCTACATTAGTTAGTATCTAATACATCAATTTTTAATATATTTACTGCACTTAAAGAACTACAGATAATATGTTACTGAAAAGAGAACTGTATAAGCCAAAGAGTTGGAAAATACCACTTTTGAAGTGTGTTGAAAACAACTAGCAATAAAGTCTTGATCCTAGGGGGAAAAATGAAAGTTGAGAGAGAATAAAGTGCCTAATATTTTTGAGGGCTTTATTATGGGCCAAGCATGACTTCACTGAACTATTTTACTTATTCACCAAAAGCAGAAGGAGGGGGTAAAAAAAAACAAATAAATAGAACCTTTAAAATCAAATAGAAGATAATTTAAGAGAATGGCATAGCAGGAACAGTTCCTGAGGTGGATAGTAGAACTCTGTATTTCAGCTTTTGAAAATAAGATAGCTTCTGTGATCTTTGATTATAAAATGTTAAGTATCAAGTGACTCTAAGTGTCTTTGACTGTTAAAATGTCTTAGGAAATATATTTCATGTTAATGCCTTAGTAGAATATTGTAATGCAAATGTTGATATTACATTCATATTATATTTATAGTACTTTAGATAAAAGTGTTTTGTATAAATAACAAATAGGCATGCTTAAAGCTTTTTGTTTCTTTTTTCTCTTTAATGTCTCCTGGCTCTGATCCTTTAAAAGCACATCTTAAAATTGTAGTATCCATCCTGCAACTTTACTGATCTTCATTACAAGTTCATGTATCAGACTAAAATCTCTGTGGATAAATGCAATTATCTAAATTGATTATCAATACTGAGGAATACACGTATACTAAGATGGACTAATCTATTCTTGATGACAAAGGAGAAAAGAGGTTTTTTAAACTTTGCCTTTCTGGGGGTAAATAAATTCAATAAAGTGTCTCTTTAGAGTGAAATTGGATCATTTTAGAAATAGCTAATAGAGTCCTGCCATTTTGCTTATGACAAAAATCTTACTGAGCTCAGCAGCTTGCCGATGGTCCCATGACCATGGCGGCAGAGACAGGCACCCTGGCCCCTAGCCCAGGTCTCTTCCACATCACCGCACTTCATGGCTGCCTCGAAAGGACAAACATAACAATTCTAATGAAGTAAGAAATGCCATCGATGTACTCTAATATTTGGAGTCACACCTCAGTGCTGATCGTACTTGCCCAGCGGGACAGGTGAGGCCTTCTGAATCATCAGCAGCCATGTGTGCCCTCTACAGCTTGGAGCTTCTCTCTGCGGATATCAACAAACACCTCACTGTGTGGAACTGGCTGGCCCAAAATTGATCACATTCTTATCAGGGCTACAGACCTCAGTCACTAAACCTGTCAGTCTTGTTTCCGTTCTTATTGCCAGTGACTCTCATTATCTTACAGCCTCCCAGCCCTAACCTGACTGACACAGATGAGGTGGTGACTGCATAGAAACTGCCCCAGTCCTGGGTCCATAATGTACACGTAAGTATTGAGCTTCTCTCAGTCAGCTATCAACAAGGACAGAGGTTAAACAACTCCTGAGTCAGACAGGACAGATGTTGGCTGGTGCAGAGTGCTTTAAGATGAAAAGTTTTGTGTGTGTGTTATTGTATTTTGTGTTAAAGTTTTATTTTGTTGTTGTTTTCAAGTGTAAAAAGTTTTCAAATGAATGCTTGATGAAAATAAAAATATTCACTGATAAATAATTATTTAATTAATAAAATCAACTCTATGTGACATTTGTCATAATTAGACTCCAAAATAATTGATCAGTGAATTTAAGGTAAAGAAATTTGCAAGTATACTTACATTTAGGTAATTTCAGGCTATTGTTTTACAGACTCAGAAATGAAAACTGATATTTGATAAGAGTGATTTCATTCAAACACCTGCTTAGCCTAACCTTGCTTCTCAAAGAAGCCCTTGACCTCTCTACAGACACCAGTTTCCCACATGGTCTGCGCTATGTTTCAAACTTATCATGATTCTGTGATAATTATAATTGTACAATCATTTGATTTTGTTTTCAGTTAAATACTTTAAGCCTGTAATCTCTGGCACTCTTAAATGATAAGTGTTCTTGCCCTTCCTAATTTATTCTCAAATAATAGCATGAGTCTGAGAAAAACTGTCCATTTCATGCATAAAGCTTCCCACCACTGACCCTTTCATAATAGCATAATATAACATATTATCTGTACTTATTAAAAACAAACATTTTTTTCTTCTTCACCAAGCTAGTTAATTTGGAGAACATTCACTTTCTTAAGGCACTAGAGAATCATTTAAATTATCCCAGAGTGTAGGACAGACAAGATAAGGGCAGAGTAAACCAAATTGTATATTGGAAACAACTTACATGTTTAACTAACATATTTAACAGTATTCATATAAATATGATATGCTAACAATTTCAGCTTTTAAAAATTAAGAAAGGACTTCAAGTTCTATTATTTTTTGTTCAGTTCAGAATTCCATGCTTCTCCATCAGCCTGATTCTACTCTTCCCAACTTACAGTATCTTCTCTTCTCACTCAGTGTTCTACTTTGAAAGTATCATTACAAATCTGAAATTTCTACATTGAAGCCTCAACAGCTTTGATCCAGAGTTTATAGGTCTAAGGATTTTAAGTATCTTTTTAAAATGGATTCCAAATCAGTATTGTTTTTAACACAGATATTCTATCAAAAAATATGGATTGTGCCATAGAAATAAGAAGGTTAACCAGTGGATTCATTGAGATTCCTAGTAAAAGTATGTTCCCCAAAGGCAGAGTCTCTCAGTCTCAAACAGTAAATGAGTTAGACATTCTGTAGCTTCTTAGCAGAAGTTCTGCCCTTCTAATTGTGGTACAGTGGAAAGAGCAATAGCATGAAATTTAAATGTGTTTGAGATACAGTTTTGTTCTCATTTGTCTGGACAAGTCACTTATCTCTCAAGACTTGACTTCTTTTCTCTGTAAAATGTGGAAGGAGTTTAATAAATGGGATATGAGCTCATTTTTGTGGGTAAGCACAAGGCTACTTTATTGATTTATTACTTAGTTTATTTTGGTATTGTTCATTTTTTTCTTTGCTAAATTAAATAATTATGAAATAATATCAGATATTAATTTTTTTCTATTTTTCTATAATATCAGTAGTAAGTGGAAGTAGTATGTTGTGGAATTGTTGTTTTAGATGTACAATTATGTGTATTTATCATGCTGTGATATGGAACATTTCTCTCTGTAGGTCATGGTCAAAAACATTTTTAAAACATTGCATTAGATAGCCATAAAGCTCTTTTGAACACTTAAATTCTATGATTACAAAAGAGTTAGTAGCTAGTTAATATGGAGAACATTCACTTTCTTAAGGCACTAGAGAACCATTTAAATTATCCCAGAGTGTAGATTATTTTTTCAAGAGTCCCAATAGCTAGTGCCCCCCACAGGTGAGGCAGACAAGAGATACGGTTATCAGCAAATAGTCTTTAGTGGAAGGGGTCACATCCTTATGGTGCAATCTGAAACAAGTAAAAAAGCTTAAACAGGGTGCTATGTGGTGCCCACTCTATTTAAGGCTCCTCTGAATATAATGATTGAGCTTAGTCTTAAAAAGCTAGTAGGAATTAGTTGGGTGAGACAGAAGGGGTTTCTGGCCTGAGAGAACATAGCCCTTGCAAAGATCATGAGATTTGATATACACTCATGAACAGGTGTTAGAAATTATCAGATGAAATGGAGTGATCAGTCAGACTATGAAGAGCTTTTACACTAGATTAAAATCTCTGAACTTTTTATGAGGGTTGAGTAAAACTTTAAACATGAAGATATGATGAAATTTGCCGCATAGAACCATTAGAGTGGCCTGGAGCAGTGTGGTGGTTTTATTGTCCTCTGGGACAGTTGCAGAACTAAACGGAGTGGCAGGGAGACTGCCTGTGTACAAGTTGATTATTCTGCCTACCATGAATGTTCTACTCACATTCAGTGAGACCCTGCAGTCTTCCTTAGAGATTCTAATAAAAATTAATGTGAAATTTTTCTTCTACCTTCATCTTCTGTCTTAACTATTCCTGAAGCACAGCCATCCTGTTCAAACTACATGACACAGTGTGTACATTTCTGTCATCACTTCTCTGTATAGTTAATTATTTGTTTACAATTATGCCTCCCCAGGTAAACAGTTCTCTTTATTCCCAGTGCCAAACACATTGTCTGGCTCACAGTAGACTCTCAACATTTGGTGTTCATTTATGGTAACATATGCCAAAAGCCAGAAAACAGGTACTATGAAGAGAGGAAAGGCTAGGGGTAAATGAAACTTTCAAGTTTACCTTTCATTACATATCAATTCAAGAAGGCCTATGAGACATAGATATAATAATTGAGAAGGTAAATAAAAAGCTGAACAGTAGAGAGAATTCATATGAAGTAAACTTATGTTGGGGTACTGATGGGAGTTTATTGTAGAAGAGATTAAAGTATCAGATAAATTCCTAAAGACTGGATTTTAAAGTTTCATTTGTTATTTAACAAATGTTTGTTATTCTAGCTTATAGTGTACTAGTAGAGCATTATATATACACATAATATATGTACATATCTACACACAATATATACACCATATGTGTTATGTGTATCTATCGTGTGTGTATACATACACATACTATATGCACATAAAAAAATATATACACAGACATATATGTGAATAAAGCATAGTCTCTACTTTTATGGTACTCACAGTACAGAAAGAGACATGCTAAACAGCCAAGCAAACAAATGGATGTGAATTATAAATGTAAGCATGAGGCAAAGATTTTGTACTATTTTTCCAAAATTTTTTCTAATTCACTTCATTTCCTTTAAGAAGTCCTGTATTTGATGATAATTTGATAGTAATAACTGCTAGCTTTTTTTAAAAAATAGATTTTCAGATTATATAACATATTTATTGCCTGCTTTCGTTTATCTGCAGAAAAATGAAAGCTAACTTGTGAAATGCATTTTGAATACACTAAATATTGAAAAAATTTTTCACTGTGCTTAAAGAATAGCTTTGAAGATCTATAAATAGGACCTCTTAATACTATTGAGCAAATAGAGGCAAACAGCATAGAAACACTTTCTTGCCCAAGAAGATAAATCTATGCTGCTTTAAGCAGGCTTTTACAATAGTCTTTAAAACATTTCCCTCTTCTGCTCCAGCAGAAGCAAGCAAGACCACCCCCCAACCTTTCTGGTTCAGATAAGCCCCTGGTCACCCAGGTAATTACTCACTGATATGGAGATGAACTACAAATCTCCACCCCTGAGGAATGCCTGTTGGTATGTCGATGCACTAAAGCCAGGAAAGATATTCTGGAAATACTACAGTTTTACCCACACAAGGATTTTGTGTTTACCTCTAAAGAGGAGACATTTCTTGAGTTCATTGAAAATGTGGAAAGGTGAAGGTACTTGTCTCAACCATTTTATCTGATAGTATCCCAAGTACGAATCATAATATCCCAAGAGTTAATAAGCTCTTTAAAGTGACATGATATATAAACAATGAAAAACTGAATTAATCTTTCCTCTACCTCACCAGTAGTGGAAATGATGGCCAGTATGACCTAAAGCAACTAAAGTTTGAGACTGGAAATTTAGGTATAATCAGGGATTAGTAACTACCAAGAAGAAAGATGATTATGGAAGGATAAACAATAGAGGGAGGGGAAGGTAGGTGGTAGGGTCATAATGAGGCAGGAAATGCCTCACTGACTTAGTAGAGAGGAGAGCTATTACAACATTATCTGCTATAATTATATTATCTATCCCTTAAATTAAATAAACATTATTTAGAATGGAATCTACCTGTTAGAATTGTGTTTTCTTTAATTCATATGCTAATATTGTATTTATGATATTTAACTAAGCTTATCTGCATTAGAAGAAAATATGTAAGAATTAGATTTTAAATCCCAAAGTATACTTAATGAAATATGGCTATTATTATGTATACAGCTATAAAAGAAGTTTTCTTTCTGCCTCTAATTCCTTTTCAAAGTTTTCTTTGTAGGCAGATATAATACTATAATAAATTGATTAATGAAATTTCATGAAAATATATAAGTAAATTTATATTGACCTATTTATGGAAATAAATGTAGGATCTATCAGAATATGAAGTTCAATAGTGGACCCCTAGTAACCCTGACAAAATATAATATTTACATTGTTTAAACCGTATATACATCATATAAATTTCTTTAAAAGCTTAGATGTGTAAATTCAATTATTGTAATGTGATTCCATAGCTACATAGTATGCCTTTTCAATCTATGTGAATTAGATGATTTTGGTATAGCAATTATCAACAAAACACTTAATGTATACTCAGACCTTCAAAAAATAGCTATTTGAAAATTATAAATAGAATGAAATAGCATTTGGGTTGCATTATAGTTTAGTTGATTCACCAATGAAAAGGCAACTCAGCATTTGAGAAGAAAATTCCAAGAATGAGAAACTCTTAAACTTCTTTGTATGCAGCATTCTAAATTACTCATTGCATCTTTCACACATAGCCCTTCAGAAATGTGAAAGAAAGATTCAGGGATGTGTTAATTTTGTTTATTTGATATGCAGATTACATTAGTAGTTGTAAATGAGAAGATTGTTGAGCTCCTTTATCTAGGACATTTACATTTTAATCATAGCTCCTCCCTCTGAACTGGATTGCAAAATACCACTGAAACACAAACCTTTATAAATCAGTCAGTCATCCTAAACTAAGGAAGAATGCTGGATGCTTATTGGAAGCAACTGCATTTTTAAAATACATACTTATTGATTTAATTACTTATTTTACCAGTAACTGCATAGCAATAGAACATTTTGTTCAGTATCTGTGATATAATTATATATATATATAGATAGATAGATAGATAGATAAATAGAGAGAGAGAGAGAGAGAGAATAGAGCTGGTATTTACTGCAATAATCAAGTATCAAGTTTTTTGTTAACAGTACTTTGTATAACTACCTGTTATCGAACAGTAGACAAAGCATTGACGATATTTTAGGGATGGCATACCAAAAATGTTCAATATCAGCAAATACACAAAATATTTGTAGGGAGCATATGTGCTTCCCAGTTTATGAATTCTTTTTCAATTATCAACACTATTTTAACTCTTGATTTTGTCCCCTAAGAGATTCTCTCAAACTTAATCACAAGTAACAAAAGTGATTTCCCAAGGAACATTTTATACTGTGTTGGATGAAGATGGGTAAAGTTATTTTAGCTGAAAGAAACAGGCCTGAGTTAATAAGAGAATCTATTGAGAGTCTGTTGGGCTTTCTCATAAAACTAAAAAAAAAGGAATTGACATGGGAGTTATGGACCTACGATGGCTTCAGTCAGCTGGGGGTGTTATGCAGAAGGAGAATTGAGACTGATATGCACTTTCTTGTAACTTAGCACTTTTCTTTTCAATTTTTCTTATGTCAGTATTTGAAAAGAGAATTCCTGGGTCATATTTGAGGAAAAGGGTAAATGTCCTGCCTGTTCCCTGATCTGAAGTACAAAAACCTAATGGAAAAGTCTTATTGTTCTCCTTACTGTCAGATGATATGTGTTCTTATGTGTCTACAGTCTCAGGGGACAAAATAAAACCTCAGGCCAGGGATTCTGGGAAGTTATTATGGATGTTCTTACGGGTCTTATTATTATTATGTATCCAACGTTGATTTATGTCCTCCTTGTCTTTGGGAAAACCTGACAAATTGTGAATTGGAGGCCCATTGTGATTCATTCATATTAATACTTGAACTTTTTCAAGTCAACAATAATTCCTATGCAAGAGCCTTTTGTAAACAGAAAAGCAGAGGTCAAACCTCTGCCCCTTAAGAATTTAGAATCTTAGAGAAATAAACTTGATGCACATAAACAAAAAAGCATGCAATCAAGGGCTGAACAGTGCAGTAGACTATAGAATACAAGTGGATAAGACAAAACAATGCCAGTAATATGCCAGGATGCTTATATATTATTCCAGGTAGTATTTGATAATTTGTATACCTTTTGTCTATATAGTATCCTTGTAACACTTTTACTATCATTTTCACAATTACTAAATTTTTTAAATATTCAAAGTAATATGATGAACTCTCTATATTTATATTATTATTCTTTACTGAAATTTATATACTATAATATTGACCAGACTTATAAAGTCAATTTTGCACATGCATACAAAAACATTTTTATGGAATTATTTTGCTTATCTCGTTGCAGTGACTTTAGGCTCTTCACTTTCGCACTCTGGGTCTCATCCACACTGCTCTTTTCTCAGTATATGCACTTGCCAAGCTTCTTACGTACTCATGCTGCTTCTGCCTGTGCAGCTCTTCCTTCCAGACCTAATTACATAGTCCTTCAGATTTTGGGTTAAATGTCTTCACAAAATTCTCCCCTGAGCCCACACTCTAGCTAAGACTTCCCCGTTACATGGAGAGAAGAGCACTTTATATTTTCCTTAGCATTTTTCATCATGGTAGTTATAAGCAAATAGCTATAATATTTTTAAATGTCTGTATCTCCCCCTGGGGTTGTAAAGCCTATGAGTATTTCTGGTTAACCATTCCACCCCCAACCAGTAAAAATTTTCCATGAAAAGTTTTTGAATGAATGAAAATGTCAGAATTCTTTACCTAGGATAAAGCTGAGGATCTGATTTCAAAGAACTGTTAGAAATATTTTGTAATTAGCATAACAAGCATTTGTAATTAGCACATCAAGAACTTCCAAATTGCATAAAATATAGACAAACTTCAGTGGGGTATACTATCTTCTTTCTAAATGTCTTTGTATACATGTAATACAAAAGCCTTTGTAAGGGCTATCAAAATTTGAGTTATAATAGACCTTGAATTGAATCTTTCTTGAAGTTTCAAAGAAAAAAACACAAAAACCCTGCCATATTCTTGGAAGATACTTGAGGCTGTGAAACTAATATTTAAATACTTGTATTAGTTTGGAAGGTTTCAATTGCACTTAACTAAAAACCCAGCCTCAAGCTGGCTTAAATAATAATAAAACATATTACTTAATATAACAGTAAACTAAAGGCAGACTGGTTTTAGTGGTGTTTGATGCAACAGCTCAAATGTGTGATACGAGGTCCAGGTTCTTTCTGTCCCCATAGCTGTTCTTGTGAGTCAGCTGTGTGCTCAAATGGGCTCCTCTAAGAGCTGTAGGACAATGGCTGCAGTCCCATATGTCACATCAACATGCAGCATCCCAAAGAAAGAAAAGCAGCCATCTTTCAGTTCAACTTCTTTTATAAGAAAATAAGTGTTTCCTAGTAATCTCCCAACTAATTACCCTCACACATCATTGGCCAGAATTGAACTGCATGCCCATGCTTGAATAACCATTGACCAGAGGAATGAAACTATCCAGATGAACTGACACTAATTACCTGGGGGTAAAATAGATGTAGGGATTTCTTTTATGGGAATTTTTGCCCAAGGAGAATGGTAATTATTAGTTCTTTTTATAATTCAGTGAATGGAAGATTAAGAGGTAAACACTAGCCACAAAGGTACTTCAGTGAAGATGTACAACTTTCGATTCAAGATAATATTAAATAATAATTGGATATTGCTTGTATTAGGTACTCAGATTCTTTGGTGAGATCTTTCTCTTTTTTATTATTGCAGATACCAGTTCAAAATTTCAAGAAAGCACTTTTCCTCCCACCATGTTAGGGGATGAATATGAAAAGAGATTTGACGGTTCAGTGTGTGAACATGATTTGAACATTGTTTCTTCCATTCTCTATTTGGGAAAAGTTGACAGGTTTCCTCTAGTCTCTAAAACAGATATTTTAAAGTAATAGGTAGTGAAAGTTTTAGTAAGCATAGTGCAAGGTTTAAGTGATCTGTATTTTTACAATTTTTCTCTCTCCCTTTGTTATAATGTAGCCTGTGAGAATGGAATGCCTAAGCTTTGCTGAATCTTTCAACTAGTGATAATCTTACTAAAGAGGGTCCTAGTTAATGAGATTCTTAACATGAAAAATGGAAAGCAAAATATACACAAGATTTTCCAAAGATACTTGCCACATATATTCATGGAACCCATCAAGATATTTGCTACAGAAAAAAATTAGCTCTTCTTTTCTTATACTCATTTAAGTCATTTTTGTGGAAGGTTTGTCTGTCTGGCCACTAACTTTACTCATAGGAGTCCATCCAGCCTAATAGTATGTTGCCAGTGGCAACCCCAAGAGATATAACATGTAATAATCAGTATATCCTTCTTGTTATCAACACCAGACATTGAATATACTGTGTGTTTTTAGTTATCATTTATGATTTTGTTAGTTATAACATATACAAATTCTCTTTTTCTCCACTGTTTCCTATCAACACAACCTTTTGGAATTAATGTCATAAATGCATTATCTGTTTCCAAAAGTCTCATTTTCTATTTGGCCTGAGTCTAGTTTAAAAAGATGCTCATTCTTTTTAACCTGTGGGATTTCTTTAACAAGTTTTGATTAGAGTCTAATATTTCTACTCTATGCTTATATGGCAACTCTAGGAGCCACTCAATCACTTCAGTTTCCTTTCTTTGGACCTATACTGTGTCCATTAGCACTTTCTTTAGATGTAGTCACTATAATTATATGTAGTGTTCCAGGGGATTGGTTTGCCCTTTATATTCATGATATTTTTCTTCCTAATTTTCCTTAACAGTTAATTTACAATTTTGGTAGTGCAATTCTATGAGTTTTGACAAATGTATACAGTTTTACAAATACTACCACAATCAAGATCCAGACTATTTCCATTACCTTAAAAAGTTACCTGTGCCTATTGATAGTCAATCTCTTATTCCAGTTCCAGCTCCTGATGACCACTGGTCTGATTTTTGTACTGATAATTTTGCTTTTTTAAGATGTCTCATAAATTAGATCCAGCAGCTCTTAGCCTTCTGTGTCTAGCTTCTTTCATTTAGCATAAAACCACTGAGATTTGTCCATGTTGTTATAAAAATGTATTCTTTTTTTATTGCTGAAGAGGAATATATTGAATGGCTATATTAAAATATCTTTATCCATTTATCTGATAGATATCTGAATTATTTCAAATTTTTGCTGATTTTGGATAAAGTTGCTATTAACATTCACATAGTCTTTGTGTGACAATTTTTCCTTTCTCTTCAGTAAAAATCTAGGACTGAGAATTCTTGATCATATTACAAGTATATGCTTAACATTATTACATACTGCCAAACTGTTTCCTAAAGTGGTGGTACCATTCTTGCATTCCCAGCACCAACGTATAAATGTTCTAGTTATTGTCCATAAAAAAAACAAAAACATAAGAAAAAACCTTTTAGCCATTCTAATAGATGTGTATTTTCTGTATAGAAAATCCTTTCCTACTCCAAGGTCACATATATTTTCTCCTGCGCTTTCTTTTGTGTTTTATACTTTCAGACTTTTTTGAGAAATCAACAAGTAATTCTAAAATTTACATGGAAAAGCAAAGTGATAAGCATAGCCAAAACAATCGTGAAAAAGTATAACAAAGCTAAGGACTCACATTTTGCTATTTATAATTATTTTCTCTAGAAATCTATAGTTCAGTCAGGGAGAATTGTCATACTAACAATACTGAGTCTTCCAATCAATGAACATGATAAATCTCTCCATTTTAAAGGTTTTCTTTGATTTCTCTTATTGACGTTTCTAAAGTTTTCCCCACATAAATCTTTTACAAATTTAGTTAGATTCATGTTTAAGTATTTTGATGTTTTTAATGTTATTATATATGATACTGTTTTTAGAATTTTAATATCCATCTGTTCAATGCATATATATGTAAATACCTCTTGATTTTTATATAAGACTTGATATCCTGTGACCTTTGTAAGCTTACACATTAGTCGCTTTATGGTAGTACTGAGGAATTTGCATATGTTAATAAGAGCAGTTAATTCCTTTCAATTCTTTATGTTTTCAATTTCTTTTTTTGCTTTACTAAACTGGTAGAGCCTCCAGTATGAACAGGAGTAGACATATTTGCTTTGCTTCCAGTCTTACGGGAAAGTATGCAGCCTCTCACCATTGAGTATATGGCTCTAGGATTTTCTTAGAAGACCTTTATCAAGTTGAGAAAGTTCTCTTATATCCCTAGTTTACTGAAAGTTTCTTTAAATCATGAATTAGTATTGAATGTTGTCAAATGCTTTTTATTCATCTGTTTAGATGACCATATATTTTTTTGTTTGTGTTGGTGTGTAAATACAGTGAGTTATACTGATTAATTTCAAATTAACCTTTCATTCCTGGAATAAACCCCATTGTTCTTATGACCTATTATATTATCTGTTCTTTGTATTTCGGATTCCATTAGATAATATTTCATTAAATATTTTTGCTTCGTTGCTTAGAGGGATTTGGGTTTTATATTTTAAAAATACAATGCCTTTGGTGTTGGTATCAGGATAATGCTGAGTTCATAAAAAGATGTGAGAAGCATTCCATCCTTTTCTATTTTCTCTCAGTTTGTTTAAATTTACATTATTTTTAGTGATGTACTATTCAGACCACCTGCATTTTCTTGAAGAAGCTTTAGTAGTTTGTGTATTTTTAAAAATTATCCATTTCCTCTACATGAACAAATGTATTGATGCAAAGTTGTTCATAATATTCTTTTATTGTTCTTTTAATGTTTTAGGATCTATAACAATATCATTCCATTCATTTTTGGTGCTGAAAATTTGTGTCTTCTCTTTCTTTTCTTGATAATTCTCTCTAGAGGTTTATCAATTTTATACATCTTTATAAAGACTCAACTTTTTTTTTTTTTTTAAAGATAATTATTTTTTATTGAAGGGTAGTTGACGCACAGTATTACATTACATTAGTTTCAAGTGTACAACACAGTGATAAAACATTTATATACATAATTCTAGGTTAAAGCTATCACCCTACCAAGCTGTTACACTATCTTGACTATATTCCTTATGCTATACATTACATCCCGGTTACTTATTTATTTTACCATTGGAAGTCTGTCCTTTTTTTTTTTTTTTTTTTTTTTTTTTGTGAGGGCATCTCTCATATTTATTGATCAAATGGTTGTTAACAATAATAAAATTCTGTATAGGGGAATCAATGCTCAATGCACAATCACTAATCCACCCCAAGCCTAATTTTCGTCAGTCTCCAATCTTCTGAGGCATAACAAACAAGTTCTTACATGGAGAACAAATTCTTACATAATGAATAAGTTACATAGTGAACAGTACAAGGGCAGTCATCACAGAAACGTTAGGTTTTGATCATGCATTATGAACTATAAACAGTCAGTTCAAATATGAATACTCATTTGGTTTTTATACTTGATTTATATGTGGATACCACATTTCTCTCTTTATTATTATTATTTTTAATAAAATGCTGAAGTGGTAGGTAGATACAAGATAAAGGTAGAAAACATAGTTTAGTGTTGTAAGAGAGCAAATGTAGATGATCAAGTGTGTGCCTGTAGACTATGTGTTAATCCAAGCTAGACAAGGGCAATAAAACATCCACGTATGCAGAAGATTTCTCTCAGAACGGGGGGGTGAGGTTCTAAGCCTCACCTCTGTTGATCCCCAATTTCTCACCTGATGGCCCCCCTGCGACTGTGCCTGTCTTAGGTTGTTCCTCCCTTGAGGAATCTTACCCGTCTCTGGCTAACCAGTCATCTTCCGGGGCCATACAGGGAAATGTAAAGTTGGTAAGTGAGAGAGAAGCCTTATTGTTTGAAATGGTTAGCTTTTTACTTCTTTGCATATTTACGCCCTGTAGCTTCTATGCCCAGCATTTGTCTTGAGGTATCTTTACCACTTGGAAGAATTATGATACTCGGTAAATTTGATATGAGGCACAAATTCTATTTAAGGGTTGTAATTAGGAAGGAAGAAGAAAAGCTATAGAAGTAGCAGGCGGAAGAAAACATGGGAAGATCGATTATTTCTTTGACATATCTTCTTGTAGAGTAACTTCAGCATGTGTAGGTTTTAAGCTACTACTTAAATTGCGCACACACATTAACATAATAGGAGTATAGTTACATAACCAAAGCATATCTGTAATTACCAGCCATCTCCAGTGAAACCAAGAAAACCAGTTAGGCCCCTTAGGCATTTGTGAAAACTTATCTATGATATGGTGGATATTGTCCAACTGAACTTGAACAGTCTGAGAGAAATCAGACAAATTAAAACAACCCATTCCTGGGGAATGTTCACATCCCTTATGTTCTTTTAACAGTAAATAGTCTGTAGTTGTAATATTTTGGAGCACTACGATTTGCACTTCTCCTAATTCTTGGTTGAGTTCCAACAGTATAGATCCAGTCAAATTTGTTGTTTTACTGTATGCACAGGCCAGCTTAGATATCTCCTTCATTCCCATGGCAAGTCCAGGAACTGGTGGGATGAGTGCATCTACAGCTGTAGCAGTGCGTGGATCTGTGTTGGGGTTTTTTGATGATCATCTTCTGGCATGAGTCTTCCAGAGAGTGCTAATGTTGGAAGTTCTCTTTCATATTGTATCTTAGTTCATTTTCGGGGTAGCCCAATTAGGCTTTGATTTTCTGTATAAACGCAAACAGACCCTTTGCCTACACTTTTATATGCCCTTTATACTCTTGTGTAGAACTCATTGGAGGTTACCACACAGGAACTGCCCTTTTTTTTGTTTTGTTTTGTTTTGTTTTGGTATCACTAATCTACACTTACATTACCAATATTATGTTTACTAGGCTCTCCCCTATACCAGGTCTCCCCTATAAACCCCTTTACAGTCACTGTCCATCAGCATAGCAAAATGTTGTAGAATCACTACTTGCCTTCTCTGTGTTGTACAGCCCTCCCTTTTCTCCTACCCCCCATGCATGTTAATCTTAATACCCCCATACTTCTCCCCACCCCTTATCCCTCCCTACCCACCCATCCTCCCCAGTCCCTTTCCCTTTGGTACCTGTTAGTCCATTCTTGAGTTCTGTGATTCTGGTGCTGTTTTGTTCCTTCAGTTTTTCCTTTGTTCTTATATTCCACAGATAAGTGAAATCATTTGGTATTTCTCTTTCTCCGCTTGGCTTGTTTCACTGAGCATAATACCCTCCAGCTCCATCCATGTTGCTGCAAATGATAGGATTTGCCCTTTTCTTATGGCTGAGTAGTATTCCATTGTGTATATGTACCACATCTTCTTTATCCATTCATCTATCAATGGACATTTAGGTTGCTTCCAATTCTTGGCTATTGTAAATAGTGCTGCGATTAACATAGGGGTGCACTGATCTTTCTCATACTTGATTGCTGCATTCTTAGGGTAAATTTCTAGGAGTGCAATTCCTGGGTCAAATGGTAAGTCTGTTTTGAGCATTTTGATGTACCTCCATACTGCTTTCCACAATGGTTGAACTAACTTACATTCCCACCAGCAGTGTAGGAGGGTTCCCCTTTCTCCACAGCCTCGCCAACATTTGTTGTTGTTTGTCTTTTGGATGGCAGCCATCCTTACTGGTGTGAGGTGATACCTCATTGTAGTTTTAATTTGCATTTCTCTGATAATTAGCGATGTGGAGCATCTTTTCATGTGTCTGTTGGCCATCTGTATTTCTTTTTTGGAGAACCGTCTGTTCAGTTCCTCTGCCCATTTTTTAATTGGGTTATTTGTTTTTTGTTTGTTGAGGCGTGTGAGCTCTTTATATATTCTCGACGTCAAGCCTTTATCGGATGTGTCATTTTCAAATATATTCTCCCATACTGTAGGGATCCTTTTTGTTCTATTGATGGTGTCTTTTGCTGTACAGAAGCTTTTCAGCTTAATATAGTCCCACTTACTCATTTTTGCTGTTGTTTTCCTTGCCCGGGGAGATATGTTCAAGAAGAGGTCACTCATGTTTATGTCTAAGAGGTTTTTGCCTATGTTTTCTTCCAAGAGTTTAATGGTTTCATGGCTTACATTCAGGTCTTTGATCCATTTTGAGTTTACTTTTGTATATGGGGTTAGACAATGGTCCAGTTTCATTCTCCTACATGTAGCTGTCCAGTTTTGCCAGCACCACCTGTTGAAGAGACTGTCATTTCACCATTGTATGTCCATGGCTCCTTTATCAAATATTAATTGACCATATATGTCTGGGTTAATGTCTGGATTCTCTAGTCTGTTCCATTGGTCTGTGGCTCTGCTCTTGTGCCAGTACCAAATTGTCTTGGTTACTATGGCTTTATAGTAGAGCTTGAAGTTGGGGAGTGAGATCCCCCCTACTTTATTCTTCTTTCTCAGGATTGCTTTGGGTATTTGGGGTCTTTGGTGTTTCCATATGAATTTTTGAATTATTTGTTCCAGTTCATTGAAGAATGTTGCTGGTAGTTTCATAGGGATTGCATCAAATCTGTATATTGCTTTGGGCAGGATGGCCATTTTGACGATATTAATTCTTCCTAGCCACGAGCATGGGATGAGTTTCCATCTGTTAGTGTCCCCTTTAATTTCTCTTAAGAATGACTTGTAGTTTTCAGAGTATAAGTCTTTCACTTCTTTGGTTAGGTTTATTCCTAGGTATTTTATTTTTTTTGATGCAATTGTGAATGGAGTTGTTTTCCTGATTTCTCTTTCTGTTGGTTCATTGTTAGTATATAGAAAAGCCACAGATTTCTGTGTGTTGATTTTGTATCCTGCAACTTTGCTGTATTCCGATATCAGTTCTAGTAGTTTTGGGGTGGAGTCTTTAGGGTTTTTTATGTACAGTATCATGTCATCTGCAAATAGTGACAGTTTAACTTCTTCTTTACCAATCTGGATTCCTTGTATTTCTTGGTTTTGTCTGATTGCCGTGGCTAGGACCTCCAGTACTATGTTAAATAACAGTGGAGAGAGTGGGCATCCCTGTCTAGTTCCCAATCTCAGAGGAAATGCTTTCAGCTTTTCGCTGTTCAATATAATGTTGGCTGTGGGTTTATCATAGATGGCCCTTATTATGTTGAGGTACTTGCCCTCTATTCCCATTTTGCTGAGAGTTTTTAACATGAATGGATGTTGAACTTTGTCAAATGCTTTTTCAGCATCTATGGAGATGATCATGTGGTTTTTGTCTTTCTTTTTTTTGATGTGGTGGATGATGTTGATGGACTTTCGAATGTTGTGCCATCCTTGCATCCCTGGGATGAATCCCACTTGGTCATGGTGTATGATCCTTTTGATGTATTTTTGAATTCGGTTTGCTAATATTTTGTTGAGTATTTTTGCATCTACATTCATCAAGGATATTGGTCTGTAGTTTTCTTTTTTGGTGGGGTCTTAGCCTGGTTTTGGTATTAGGGTGATGTTGACTTCATAGAATGAGGTTGGGAGTATCCCCTCCTCCTCTATTTTTTGGAAAACTCTAAGGAGAATGGGTATTATGTCTTCCCTGTATGTCTGATAAAATTCCGAGGTAAATCCATCTGGCCCGGGGATTTTGTTCTTTGGTAGTTTTTTGATTACCGCTTCAATTTCGTTGCTGGTAATTGGTCTGTTTAGATTTTCTGTTTCTTCCTGGGTCAATCTTGGAAGGTTGTATTTTTCTAGGAAGTTGTCCATTTCTCCTAGGTTTCCCAGCTTGTTAGCATATAGGTTTTCATAGTATTCTCCAATAATTCTTTGCATTTCCATGGGGTCCGTCGTGATTTTTCCTTTCTCGTTTCTGATACTGTTGATTTGTGTTGACTCTCTTTTCTTCTTAATAAGTCTGGCTAGAGGCTTATCTATTTTGTTTATTTTCTTGAAGAACCAGCTCTTGGTTTCATTGATTTTTGCTATTGTTTTATTCTTCTCAATTTTATTTATTTCTTCTCTGATCTTTATTATGTCCCTCCTTCTGCTGACCTTAGGCCTCATCTGTTCTTCTTTTTCCAATTTCGATAATTGTGACATTAGACCATTCATTTGGGATTGCTCTTCCTTTTTTAAAAATGCTTGGATTGCTATATACTTTCCTCTTAAGACTGCTTTTGCTGTGTCCCACGGAAGTTGGGGCTTAGTGTTGTTGTTGTCATTTGTTTCCATATATTGCTGGATCTCCATTTTGATTTGGTCATTGATCCATTGATTATTTAGGAGCGTGTTTTTAAGCCTCCGTGTGTTTGTGGGCCTTTTTGCTTTCTTTGTACAGTTTATTTCTAGTTTTATGCCTTTGTGGTCTGAAAAGTTGGTTGGTAGGATTTCAATCTTTTGGAATTTTCTGAGGCTCTTTTTGTGGCCTAGTATGTGGTCTATTCTGGAGAATGTTCCATGTGCACTTGAGAAGAATGTATATCCCGCTGCTTTTGGATATAGAGTTCCATAGATGTCTATTAGGTCCATCTGCTCTACTGTGTTGTTCAGTGCTTCCGTGTCCTTACTTATTTTCTGCCCAGTGGATCTATCCTTTGGGGTGAGTGGTGTGTTGAAGTCTCCTAGAATGAATGCATTGCAGTCTATATCCCCCTTTAGTTGTGTTAGTATTTGTTTCACATATGCTAGTGCTCCTGTGTTGGGTGCATATATATTTAGAATGGTTATATCCTCTTGTGGGACTGAGCCCTTTATCATTATGTAGTGTCCTTCTTTATCTCTTGTTACTTTCTTTGTTTTGATGTCTATTTTGTCTGATATTAGTACTGCAACCCCTGCTTTCTTCTCACTGTTGTTTGCTTGAAATATGTTTTTCCATCCCTTGACTTTTAGTCTGTACATGTCTTTGGGTTTGAGGTGAGTTTCTTGTAAGCAGCATATAGATGGGTCTTGCTTTTTTATCCATTCTGTTACTCTGTGTCTTTTTATTGGTGCATTCAGTCCATTTACATTTAGGGTGACTATTGAAAGATATGTACTTATTGCCATTGCAGGCTTTAAATTCGTGGTTACCAAAGGTTCAAGGTTAGCCTCTTTAGTATCTTACTGCCTAACTTAGCTCGCTTATTGAGCTGTTATATACACTGTCTGGAGATTCTCTTTTTCTCTCCCTTTTTGTTCCTCCTCCTCGATTCTTCATATGTTGGGTGTTTTGTGCTGTGCTCTTTCTAGGAGTGCTCCCATCTAGAGCAGTCCCTGTAAGATGTTCTGTAGAGGTGGTTTGTGGAAAGCAAATTCCCTCAGCTTTTGTTTGTCTGGGAATTGTTTAATCCCACCGTCATATTTGAATGATAGTCGTGCTGGATACAGTATCCTTGGTTCAAGGCCCTTCTGTTTCATTGTATTAAATATATCATGCCATTCTCTTCTGGCCTGTAGGGTTTCTGTTGAGAAATCTGACGTTAGCCTGATGGGTTTCCCTTTATAGGTGACCTTTTTCTCTCTAGCTGCCTTTAACACTCTTTCCTTGTCCTTGATCTTTGCCATTTTAATTATTATGTGTCTTGGTGTTGTCCTCCTTGGATCCTTTCTGTTGGGGGTTCTGTGTATTTCCGTGGTCTGTTCGATTATTTCCTCCCCCAGTTTGGGGAAGTTTTCAGCAATTATTTCTTCTAAGATACTTTTCATCTCTTTTCCTCTCTCTTCTTCTTCTGGAACCCCTATAATACGGATATTGTTCCTTTTGGATTGGTCACACAGTTCTCTTAATATTGGTTCATTCCTGGAGATCCTTTTATTTCTCTCTGTGTCAGCTTCTATGCGTTCCTGTTCTCCGGTTTCAATTCCATCAATGGTCTCTTGCATCCTATCCATTCTGCTTATAAACCCTTCCAGAGTTTGTTTCATTTCTGTAATCTCCTTTCTGGCATCTGTGATCTCCCTCCGGACTTCATCCCATTTCTCTTGCGTATTTCTCTGCATCTCTGTCAGCATGTTTATGATTCTTATTTTGAATTCTTTGTCAGGAAGACTGGTTAGGTCTGTCTCCTTCTCTGGTGTTGTCTCTGTGATCTTTGTCTGCCTGTAGCTTTGCCTTTTCATGGTGATAGGAATAGTTTGCAGAGCTGGGACGAGTGATGGCTGGAAGAACTTCCCTTCTTGTTGGTTTGTGGCTCTCCTCTCCTGGGAGAACTGCTACCTCTAGTGGCTTGTGCTGCGCAGCTGCGCGCAGACAGGGCTTCTGCTTCCTGCCCGGCTGCTATGGAGTTAATCTCCGCTGTTGCTGTGGGCGTGGCCTGTCTCGGGCAGCTACTCCAAAATGGTGGAGTCGCGTTGGAGCGGGAGTGGCTGGGAGGCTATTTATCTCCGTAAGGGGCCTCCCTGCTCCCTGCAGCCCAGGGGTTAGGGTGCCCAGAGATCCCCGGATTCCCTACCTCTGGATTAAGTGATCCGCCCTGCCTCTTTAAGACTTCCAAAAAGCACCCGCCAAAACAAAAGAATGACCACCAAAAAAAAAAAAAAAAAAGAAAAAATTTTTTAATTAAAAAAAAAAAAAATTTTATTTTAATTAAAAAAAAAAAGGTGGTCGCTCGTTTTTCTTTATTCTCCGGTGCCAGCCTCAGGCCTCTGCTCACCGGTCTTTCTGCCCTGTTTCCCTAGTATTGGGGTCCCTATCCCTTTAAGACTTCCAAAAAGCGCTCGCCAAAACAAAACAGCAAAAAAGCAAAAAAAAAAAAAAAAATGGTCGCGCGCTTTTCTTATGTCCTCTGGCGCCCAGCCTCCAGTGCCCGCTCACTGTTCTTGCTGCCCTGTTTTCCTAGTATCGAGCGCCCTGCACTCTGGCCCGGATGGCTGGGGCTGGGTGTTCAGCAGTCCTGGGCTCCGTCTCCCTCCCGCTCTGCCTGCTCTTCTCCCGCTGGGAGCTGGGGGGAGGGGCGCTCGGCTCCCGCGGGGCCGGGGCTTGTATCTTACCCCCTTCGCGAGGCGCTGGGTTCTCTCAGGTGTGGATGTGGTCTGGATATTGTCCTGTGTCCTCTGGTCTTTATTCTAGGAAGGGTTGTCTTTGTTATATTTTCATAGATATATGTGGTTTTGGGAGGAGATTTCCGCTGCTCTACTCACGCCGCCATCTTCCCAAGGTCCTCAAGACTCAACTTTTTAAAAAATTGATTTCCCTACTGTTTTTCTATTTTTAATTTCATCAGATTTTGCTCTTATCTTTATTATTTCCTTGCTTCTGCTTTTTCTTGGTTTACTTTGCTCTTCTTTCTTCTAGTGTCTTAACATTTTATAACAGCAAAAACCTTTATAACACTCATGGCACTTTATAACACATATAGTGTCTCATTTTATTTTCACAATAAATTTATGAATTAGATCATTTTATACCTACTTTTCTGATTAAAAAACAAAAACAAAAACTGAAGCACAGAGATTTTAACCTCTCCTAAGATCACCCAGCTAGTAAGCATTAAAGTAAAGACTTAAAAAGGAACATTTGGGCTCCAGCGGGTACTGCTAAACCCTGTACTGTATCACAGTTCAAGTTACTCAAAACAAAGTTTATGCTTTTTAACTGACCAAAGAGCAGATCATAATGAAAGATGATCTTTCAACAATAATCCATTGTGGTGATTTAATGCCACTGTGTCCCATATCCTTGGCTACACATTGGGCAAGGCTGGTCTGTGGGTATTGCTGATATTTAAAGATTCTTTTTTGTATTCAAAATTACATTAAAAATGAATATCTTGTTTGTTTTCTGTTGTTGCCTTTCTCCATTAATATATGTGTATCTGTGTGTGTGTTTAAGGAAGGTCGTTAATTTCAGCTAACCCATATCATTAAAGACTTATTTATTACTAACCACAAGAATAACCAGAAATGAAAGACTATTGGCAATAAGTAGAGAACTGCATGCAAATAGAATATCTGATGTGTATTTATGCTGCAGGTTGAACATAAATATGTTAAGACATGTATAAGACATAAAAAAGTTCTCCCTTAGGGCTGTTACTGTAAGACCATGGGATAAGCACATAAATATTTATGCTACACAGAGAGGAGTATACACCATTTACCTAAAGATTTCTCTAGTACCAAGGATAGTCAGATATTTAAATTTTCATCTGATGCATTCATTATTGGATTCCCTTCACTCACTTCAAGTTAATTGTACAGGGTTTCTGTGAAACATCAGAGGCACTGAGAGCAAACACAGAAGTATGCCCAATGGGGAAGTCATGTGATCATAAAGATTTGAATATTGGTTACACTTTTTTAAAGGATATTTATATAACCATCACAAAATAACTTCTCTTTTGTATTTAAATCATTGGCCAACTCATCCACTCATCCTCTTTTCCTTTTTGTTCAACCTAAACTCTTGGTTCTGTGTTTCTAATTTTGAGAGGCATCACTTAATTTGTTGATTTAAGACAAAGTCAAAGCCTTAAATTCTGATTTAAAAAAAAACATACTTATAAAGTTCTCAGGGACCTGTGCTTTTATCATTTATATTCACCTACATATAATTCTTATTACTATTTCTTATATGGGAAATGCTTTCCTAATACATCCCTGTCTTCCCTAGGCAGTAAGAGGATTTAATTCCTTGGTTTGGTGGAAGGCACTGGAAATGTTCATCTAATTCTAATTTATGTGACAGCAGGGGCCTAGGTTTGTCCATTGGCAAATACCCAGTGCTGGGCACAAAGAAGGGGCTCAGTGAGAACCTGTTCAGTGAATTACATGTGACAGGAGGATTGGACCAACTATGTGTGATCCTGAGGAAACATAACTAGTGTAATATATGTAAACTTCAAGAACACATTCTTAAAAACCATCATCAGGTTATTTAAAGGTGAAAGGTGCTTCCTCAGGAAGCTAGGAAGGAAGGTTTTTAGAACAGGCTGGACAACATTATAGTAGTGATACGATAAAGAGGATTTTAGCATTAGTGATTGAAGTATCATTTATGTTATATTTAATTATGTTATGTTTTTCTATAAATTTTGAGATTCTACATGAGTTCCTAGGTGAAATTTTAAAAAGGAAACTTCAAATCCCTACCCCCATACTTACAAGTACATTTGTATCGGCAACCAGTCAGAGGAAGCAGTTCCCCTTGTCAAAAACCCCTTATTTAGATTCTGCTTTCCCACCTCTTCTGAGGCCCTAGGATGGCTCATGTCTCTACCCATCACCTGCTGATTCTTTACTAACAGGTCAAACAAAGCCTGATCAAGAGTTTTCTATGTTGAAAAGACTTTCTAGACATGACATTTGAAAAGGTGCTCCTTGAGTGCATGGCAGGTAAGAGCTGGAGAATCGAATGTGAGAGAGATGAGAAGAGGATGCATGAGGAGAGAGACGAGGAGAGGTGACAGAACACACTGCTCCATCATCAGAAGTCTTCTGGGGTGTGGTAACGAGTTCGTAACTCAATGTGAAATTACCCTCTCCATCTCAGAAAAGCTCTGTTTTAAATCAGTGTTACATATTAGAGTTCCATATAGGCATTAATTTGAGAAAGGAGTCTTACATCTTTCAAAGCATTTCCTTGCCTTCCTCAGGTTGCACTCCCTGGAATCCTCATTAGGGCTTCTCTTTCTCTCACAGTCTTCAAGCAATTCACCAGCGAAGTGTCAGCAATGCCTTCCAAATATATCTGAATCCAGTACTACATTTTGATTTCCTCATTGCTAACATCCTTAGTCCAAGTCGCCATCATCTCTTATCCGACTTAGTGCAATGGTCTCCTAACCAATTCCCCTGCTTCCACCCTTCATGCAACCTCTTCCCTCCACCATGAATTCTCCACAGAGTGATCCTTTTAAAAGGACCATTCTGTTTCATTTATCAAAACTCTGTAATGGTTTCCTTACTCACTCAGAAAGCATAAAGAATTCCTTATGGTGGTGTGCTAAGTTATAACCTGGTATCTGACTCTCTCTAACCTCACCTTCTTCTCTCTTCTGTGTGGCCATATTGACCTTCTTGCTCTTCTGCAAGCACACCAGGTCTCCTCCCACTTCAGGACACTTGTACTGTTGTTCCTTTTGTATGCAGCACTTTCCTCTCAGATATTCGCATGATTCCATCCTTCACTGTGTTCATGTCTCTCTTAGACGCCACCTTTGCAGAGGTTTCATCTGATCACCTTCATCTAACCCCACTCTTTCATTCTCTACCCTCTCACTTCTCACTTTACATTTATGTATACATTTATTCATTACTCACGGCCTGTCTTCCCCAATAGGATATGTGAGGGCAGTAAATCTATCCTCAGTACAACCATATCTATACTACTTAAAATAGTGCCTGAAACAAGTAGATGCTCAATGAACATACATTGAATGAATGAATGAAATCAAAGATATCTTTTTAATAGTGTGCTTGGCAATTCCAGTAACCATAAAATCTTCTTGATACAGAAAATGTGATCATTTTATTGCAATTTTTATAATCATCTAAAAAAAGATTTTGAAGACCCTGGTATATTTTTGAAGGACACACAAAAACTATAGAAATGTTACTCATATTTGTAAGAATTAAATTAAATTAGTAAATATTGTTGCTTGGGTAGTTCTTTCAGAGGTGGAACTGACCTTGCTGATATTATAGGATGGGATGAGATTGTTTTGGGGTGCTTACAAGATGGCAATCATTACTTTGAAGATTAGCTATAAAGGGAGACAGACCTTGTGCTGAATCTAGAACTCATAAGTCTAAAATATTTGTTAAGGAATTTTTTTTAAGTTTCATGAAATTCTTTTTTTTTTTTTTTTGAGAGGGCATCTCTCATATTTATTGATCATATGGTTGTTAACAACAATAAAATTCTGTATAGGGAACTCAATGCACAATCACTAATCAACCCCAAGCCTAATTCTCAACAGTCTCCAATCTTCTGAAGCATAACGAACAAGTTCTTACATGGTGAACAAGTTCTTACATAGTGAATAAGTTCTTACATGGTGAACAGTGCAAGGGCAGTCATCACAGAAACTTTCGGTTTTGATCACGCAACATGAACTATAAACAGTCAGGTCAAATATGATTATTCGTTTGATTTTTATACTTGATTTATATGTGAATCCTACATTTCTCCCTTATTATTATTATTATTATTATTAATAAAATGCTGAAGTGGTAGGTAGATGCAAGATAAAGGTAGAAAACATAGTTTAGTGCTGTAAGAGGACAAATGTAGATGATCAGGTGTGTGCCTATAGACTAAGTATTAACCCAAGTTAGACAAGGGCAACAAAACATCCACCAATGCAGAAGATTTATCTCAAAACAGTGGGGGTGAGGTTCTAAGCCTCACCTCTGTTGATACCCAGTTTCTCACCTGATGGCCCCCCTGCGACTGTGCCTGTCTTAGGTTGTTCCTCCCTTGAGGAATCTTACCTGTCTCTGACTAACCAGTCATCTTCCAGGAAGTTTCATGAAATTCTTATCACCAAAATCCTAGAAATGTCCTATATGCTTTTCATTATATTACATTATATAAACACTATCTATTCAGACTAACGTACTACTCCACCCCACCCCCCACACACACACAATGTATAGAGCTATTATACACTCCAGGAAAAGAGCAAAAGCCTATGCAACTTTGCCCTTCTTCATTACTTGTTGGACCGGTCATATCTAAGAGATAGGGAAACTAATTTTGATGACTAATTCATATTTGAAATTCCCCCCATTTCCCATCACTTTGCTAGTTTTTATGCTTCTGTAGTCACTTATTATCATGATTGTCTTGCCAATGTGTTTCAGCCTTAGGCAAGTTCACTATGGATTCAATGTGACCAAAGAAATGACAGTAGAATGTTCTGGGGTGAAAGGGTTATAAGGGTTATATCCAACTTTATTCCCATGGTGGCAGATCAGTCTCTAGAATCCTGTCCACCCAGAGCAAGTCTGCATGCATTGAGCTAGATGCATTGAGCTGGTCTCTGCCTCTGGGCCTCTCTACCCACACAGCCATCTCAGTCTCTGCCCTTGGTGCTGCCACCACTCCAGTCTCATCTCTGCTGTTCTGCAGCCCTGCCACTGTGCCACCGTGTCTCCTAGAGCACTTGGCAGATCTATTTATATAGAGTCAATAACGATGTATTGCCCAAATTAAATTAGTAAATATTGCTAATTTCTTGCCAGAGTCCTTTGATTTATTATGTTCCTATCTTTGAAATTCTTATCAAGCCCAAAGTAAATTTTGCCTCATCATGAAAATATGAGTGTCATCACTAGTTTGATGGTTCTGTCATTCTAAATGCTGCAACAATGCAAGGAGCTCCTCTTTGACTACCCACCATTTTGCCAATATTTTTAATTCACATTTTTCCAGTATTGCCAACAGTCTTCCCATAGAAAGAGATCTTCCTAAAAGAATTGTGCTTCCCATCAGCTGGATTAAATTAGACTTTTTAAGTCATTAACATGGTCTCCCAAATTCTCTTAAGCTCTTCTTACTTCTGATCCTCTATTCAAAATATGTGAATTGTTTTCATTTGTCAATTTTATCAATTTTTCTTTTGAGTGGTAGTGAGAAATACTAGTCATCAGTGAGTTGTCTTTGACATCCAAATAAATTCAATGGTCATATTCCTGTTTAATAAGGTGCTTTTATGATAAAAAGAAGTTGCTGTGCTTGCAAGCAAGGAGTAACAGGGGCAGGATGTATTTAATGAGTATCACATGCTGGAGGACTCCCTTTGTCCTTTAAGGGGAAGTTCAGTTTACATCTTCTGAGAAGTCTTTCCTGTACACATTTCTGTCCCTTTCTCAAACAACTTTTATCATTCCATCCTCCATATTTTCTTTTCTTTTCCTGGATTTTTTTGGAATAAAGTTGACATTTAATATTATATTAGTTTCAGATGCACAGCATAGTGACTTGGTAATTAAAAACATTACTAGATGCTTGCAACAGTAAGTATTGTTGCTCCTGTTATCATACTAAGACATCACCATACTGCTTTCTACAATGGCTGAACCAATTTACATTCCCACAACAGAATAGGAGGGTTCCCTGGTCCTTGTCAACACTTGTTATTTTTTTGTCTCACTGATTGCAGTCATTTGGACTGGTGTACAGTGATACCTCATTATGGTTTTGATTTGCATTTCCCTGATGATTAGCAATGTGGAGCATCATTTCATGTGCCTATTGACTATATGTCTTCTTTGGAAAAATGTCAATTCAGATTCTCTGCCCATTTTTTAATTGGATTATTTGGTTTTTTTGGTGTTGAGTTGTATGAGTTCTTTATGTATTTTGGATATATATATAAAGCCCCATATCAGCTATATCATTTGCACATAATATTCTCCCATATCATGAGTTCCCTTTTTGTTCTGTTGAAGGTTTCCTTTGCTGTGCAGAAGCTTCTTAGCTTGATGTCATTTCTAATTTGATTATTTTAGCTTTTGTTTCTCTTGCCTAGGGATATATCCAGAAAAAATTTCTTATATTAATGTTCAGGAGATTCTTGCCTATGTTTTTTATGGTTTCACGTCTTACATTTAGGTTCTTAATCCATTATGAGTATATTTATGTGTATAGTATTCCAGTCTCATTCTTTTGTATTTAGCTGTCCAGTTTTCTGAGCACCAGTTATTGAAGAGACTATTTTTTCCCCATTGTTTACTCATGCCTCCTTTGTCATATATTATGGGTTGAACTGGTAATATATATGCATGGGTTTATAGCTGGGCTCTCTATTCTATTCCATTCATCTGTAGGTCTGTTCTTGTGCCAGTACCATACTGGTTTGATTACTGTAGCTTTGTAGTATAGCTTGAAGTCTGTGAGTGTGATACCCCCAGCTTTGTTCTTACTTCTCAGGATTGCTTTAGCCATTCAGGGTCTTCTGTGGTTCCATATGAATTTTAGGATTATTTACAATAGTTTGTTGAAACTGTTGATATTTTGATAGAGATTGCATTGAATCTGTAAATTGCTTTGGGCAGGATGGCCATTTTTACAATATTAATTCTTCTTATCCATGAGCACAGGATAGATTTCCACTTATCTGTGTCTTCTTTAGTTTTTTCATCAGTGTCTTATAGTTATCAGAGTACAGGTTTTCACTCCTTGATTAGGTTTATTCCTAGGTATTTTATTCTTTTTGATGTAATTGTAAATGGAATATTTTCCTGATTTCTATTTCTGCCAGTTCATTGTTAGTATATAGGAATGCAACAGATTTCTGTATATTGATTTTGTATCCTGTAACTTGCTGAACAGTTATTAGTTCTAATAATTTTTCAGTGGCATCTTTAGGGTTTTCTATATATAGTATCATGTCATCTGTGAATAGTGACAGTTTTATTTCTTCCTTACCAATTTGTATTCCCTGTATTTCTTTTTCTTGTCTGATTGCTATGCCTAGAACTTTCCATTGAAAGTGTGCATCCTTATCTTATTCCTAAACCTAGAGGAAAAGCTTTAAAGCTTTCAGCTCTTCATCACTGAGTGTGATGTTGACTGTGGTTTGTCACATATGGCCTTTATTATGTTTAGGTATGTTCCCTGTATACCCACTTTATTGAGAGTTTTCATCATGAATGGATATTGAATTTTGTCAAATGCTTTTGCAGCATCTATTGAGATGCTTATATGGTTTTGACCTTCCTTTTTTAATGTGCTATATATCACATTGATTGATTTGTGGATATTGAACCATCCTTGCATCCCTGGTATAAATCCCACTTGGTCATGATAAATGACTCTTGATGTATTTTTTAATTTGGTTTGTTAATATTTGGTTGAAGTTTTTTCATCTTTGTTCATCAGGGATATTGGTCTTCAGTATTCTTTTTTTGTATTGCCTTTGTCTGGTTTTCATATTAGAGTAATACTGGCATGATAGAAAGAGTTTGGAAGTATTCCCTCCTCTTCTATTTTTTGGAATACTTTAAGAAGGATAGGTATTAGCTCATCTTTAACTGTTTGGTAAAATCCATCCATGAAGTCATCTGGTCCTAGAATTTGGTTTGTTAGAATTTTTTTGATTACCAGTTCAATTTCATTACTCATAGTAGTGATATTTTGTTCAGATATTCTTTCTTCCTGGGTCAGTCTTGGATGATTGTGTGTTTTCAGGAATTTATCCATTTCTTCTAGGTTGTCCAATTTACTGGCATATAACTTTTTGTAGATTTCTCCTATAATTCTTTGAATTTCTATGGTGTTAGCTGTAACTTCTCCTTTTTCATTTCTGATTTTATTTGTGCCCTTATTTATTTTCTCCAAGAACTAGCTCTTGGTTTCACTGACTTTTTTCTATTTTTTTATTCTTCTCTATTTATTTCTTTCCTGATATTTATTATGTCCCTTCTTCTACTAATTTTGGGTTTCATTTGTCTTCTTTTCCTAGTTTCTTTAGTTGTGAGCTTAGAATCTTTTTTTGGGATTGTTCTTGTTTCTTGAGGTTGACGTGTATTGCTGTAAACTTCCCTCTTAGAACCACTTCTGCTGCATCCCATATATTTTGAACCATTGTATTTCAGTTTTCATTGTCTCCATGAATTGTCTGATTTTCTCTTTGACCTGTTCCTTGATACACTGATTATACAGAAGCATGTTGTTTAGCATCTACGTATGGGCTTTTTCCAGTTTTTTTCTTGTTATTGATTTCTAGTTTCATACTATTGTCATTTGAAAAGATGCTTGATAGAATTTCAATCTTCTTAAATATGTTGAGAGTTAAGTGTCCTACTATGTGATCTATTGTGGAAAACATTTAATATCCACTTGAGAAAAATGTGCAGATCTTTTGTTTTGGAGTAGAATGTTCTGTATATATTTGTTAAGTCGATGTGGTCTAATGTGCCATTCAATGACTCTGTTTCCTTATTTATGTTCTGCCTGGATGATCCATCCATTAATGTAAGTGGAGTGTTAAAGTCCCCTAGTACTGTTTTTTTACTGTAAATTTCTTTCTTTAGGTCTGTTAGTATTTGGTTTATATATCTAGGTTCTTCTATGCTGTGAGCAAATGCTTATAACTGTTATATCCTTTTGTTGGACTGACCCCTTTATCCTTATGTAATGTTCTTCTTTGTCTCTTGTTACTTTATTTATTTTGAGATCTATTTTGTCTGATGTAAGTATTGCAACTCCAATTTTTTTTCCTACCTGTTTGCATGGTATATATTTTTTCCATCCCTTCAGTTTCAGTCTGTGTGTCTTTAGGCCTGAATTGAGTCTCTTGTAGGCAGAAAATAGTTGGGTATTATTTTTCCATTCAGTTGCCCTATTTCTTTTGATTGGAGTGTTTAGGCCATTTATATTTAAAGTAATTATTGATGTATATGTATTTGTTGCCATTTTGTTAAATGTTTCCTGGCTGTTTTTGCTGTTCTGCTCTGATCTTTCCTTTTCTCTCTCGCTCTCTCTCTTGTCTTATGTTTTATGACTTTATTTGGTTTATGGTTGGGTTCCATTCTCTTTTTTGTGTATCTATTATAAGTTTTGGCTTGTGGTTACTATGGGGTTCTTATATGAATTCCTATGAACATAATACTGTACAATAAATTGATGGTCACTTAAGTTCCAACACATTCTAACAGCACTACATTTCTTACTCCTCCTCATTTTATGTATGTAATATCACTTATTACACCTTTTTATTAAGAGATTCCCTTAATTTTTAAATGCAATTCCTTTTATTACTTTTGTATTTTTGACCTTAATACTAGGTTTTAAATAATTGATCTTCTACTTCTGCTATATGTTTTCTTTAGCAATGGAAAGTTTTCCCTTTCTTAAATTTGTAGCTGCTAGTTACAGTTTTCTCATTTCCTCTTAAAGAAGTCCCTTTAGCATTTCTTATAAGGCTGGTTTAGTAGCAGTGAACTCTTTTAGCTTATGTTTATTTATGAAGCTCTTTATCTCTCTTTCAATTCTGAATGTTAACCTTGCTGAATAGAGTATTCTTGGCTGGAGGTTTTTTTTCCTGTTAAGCACTTTGAATATATCATGTTAGTCCCTTCTGGCCTGTACAGTTCCTGCAGAAAAATTGGCTAATAGCCTTAGAGGATTTTCCTTATATGTAATTTTTTACTTTTATCTAGCTACATTTCACATTCTTTCTTTGTCTTTTACCTCTGATATTTTGGTTACAGTGTGTCTTGTTATGGGCCTCCTTGAGTTTATCTTGTTTGGAACTCTCTGCTTCCTGGTCTTAGTAGACTGTTTCCTTTCCCAGGTTAGCAAAGTTTAAGCTATTATCTTTTCAGATAAATTTCCACTCTTTCTTCCTCTCTCTTCTCCTCCTGGGACTCTTATATTGCAGATGTTAGGATGTTTGGTACTATGCTAGAGCAATCTTACCCCATCCTCATTTAATTCTTTCTTCATTCTGCTGTTCAGCTTGAGTGCTTCCCATTACTCTATCTTCCAATTAACTGATCCATTCTTCTGCATCCATTAATCTGCTGTACATTCCCTCCAGCATATTTTTTTTTTTTGTCTATTCAATTCTTTACCTCTGCTTGGTTCTTTTTCAGACTTTCTATCTCTTTGTTGCAGTCCACCTTGAGTTCTGCTACTGTTTTCTAATGTCCAGAGAGTATCTTTATAACTTATTGCTTTAAACTTTTCATTGGGCTTCATTTAGTTTTTTCTGTGTTTTTTTTTCTTTTTTTGTCATTTGGAGCATATTCCTCTGTCTCCTCATTATGTATGACTTTCTGTCCTTGGTTCTAAGAATTAGTTGAAAGGGCTCACTCTCTCAGTCTTGCAGAATTGGCTTTGTGTGGGACAGTTCCCTGTGTATACTATAAATGCTTCTTGTTTTTGGCATGTGGGAGGCTAAGTAAGTGTGAGATGGACTTTATCCTGGTTTTGGGGTTCCCAGGGCATGGCCCCAGGGGTGAAGCCTTTGGGGCCTATTGGAGGGGCTCCTCAGTGGACCCCTATGAGTTCTGTGCTCACAGAGGCAAGATGATGGGCCACTGGCAAATTGTGGGCACAATCCAGTTAACTTCTGGATTGGCAACAAACGAATTCCCTGTGCCTCCTCACCCATATGCCTATACACATTCTGGGCCACTGGGGACTGCTCCCAGGAATTCCTATGTCAGGTGCCCACTGGGTCCACTGGTGGCATTAAAGTCAGGCTCTGTGCACTTTCCTCCTCAGGCCCTCTGAGCTCCGGGCCCCTCTTGAAAGTTGCCTGAGAGGCACCACCCTGGTTTCATTCATCTTACCAGTGGTTTGGCAACTTTCCAATCCACTGATGGCGGCTGGGATAGTGGATGGCAGTAGGCAGCAGGCAGTAAGGCAGAATTCTGGATCTCCTGCAGGCACATCTGGTTATGGTCAGGGAGCTGCCTAGACCAAGTCTGAGATTGGTATGTACACCCAGATCCTGCTCTCAGCCACACTAAGATGTGCAGAAAGAAAGCAAACAATGGTGCTGGCCACCTCCTCTGATCCCCAATTGCCTCAAATAGTTTATTTTCCAAACAGCAAGTGTTTAGGTCTGAAACTTAGGTTCCTTCACTTATGATCTAGTTGCACTTTAAACTGCAAGGTTTTTTTACATGCCTGAGGGCAGCGAGTCCATGCCTGGCTTTCTCAGTGATATCTTCCCTACAGGTCACTGAGCTGAGAGTAGTGTTTTCACGGTTACCTTGCTTCTGTCTTTCTTATCATGTTGGCTTTTCAGAATGTGATCTTTCTGTCCCTCATTGTACAGAAGGTGTTCACTTAGGTCACCATTCTTCTTCAGGGTGAAATGCCCTCTGTGTAGGTGTAGATTCAGTGTGTAGGTGGGAGAAGGTGGATTCATGCTTTCTTCACTCTGCCATCTTCCCAGAATTCCCCCCTCCTTATTTGCTTATCACTGTATTTGGTAAATCTTATAATTTTCTCTATGGCACTATATTTATTTTATTATTTCATATCTTTATACTGTACCATAAGCCCCTTGAATACAAAGCATATGTCTTTTTACATAATATTTAATTAAAAATTAAATAAAAAATTGTTTGTATCCCCACTATTTGGACTATATTAGGCATATAGTAAAAGTTTCTTAATTGACTTGAATTAAGTATAAAAAAAAGAACAGCCAACAATCCCACTCTCTAGATGATTCATGTTGCTCTCAGTATATTCCAAGTTCAGTACTAGGAGAGCTTTGTCTAGCAACACGACATATTTTACATCAATAAAAAAGTTTCATATTATTCACATGTAGTTTGGGGACCCTGTATCATGAACTCAATAGTCACATAGTAAGACTCTGAGAGAGAAAACATACTGGAAAAACTTCTAGTCTATTTGAAGTTCAGAGAAAGTAAATAATAACTGAGTTTATAAGACTTAGACCAAACTGCCTCCACACCAACAAATTGAATACTGTAGTTATTAAATGCCTCTGTTACATATATATGTGTGTGTGTATGTAGCCATAGATACAGATATAGATATAAATATAGATACTGATATGGATATAGATAGATATAGACAATGTGACTTGAAAAGCAGTAGATTACAATCAGTTCAGAGAAGCTGAGAATTATTCAATCAATCCTAAACCAACAAATAACTATTCAAAATAGCATAAATGCTTTCTGGTGATATAACCTCAGAAAATCGATCGCAATCTCTAGTGGGAAGTCTAGAAATGGGAAAAATGATTCAGTATTTGTTTTTTGATTCAATATCTTTTTGTAGTGAACTCATTCAAATACAAATTTTATAACAAATAAACTAAAACAGATAAAGTTTAAAAAATGCAGAGGACAAATGACATCCAAAATATATAAAGAGCTCACGCACCTCAACAAACAAAAAGTGAACAATCCAATTAAAAAATGGGCAGAGGAGCTGAACAGACAGTTCTCCAAAGAAGAAATTCAGATGGCAAACAGACACATGAAAAGATGCTCCACATCGCTTGTCATCAGAGAAATGCAAATTAAAACCACAATGAGATATCACCTCACACCAGTAAGGATCGCCACCATCCAAAAGACAAACAACAACAAATGTTGGCGAGATTGCGGAGAAAGGGGAACCCTCCTTCACTGCAGGTGGGAATGCAGATTAGTCCAACCATTGTGGAAAGCAGTATGGAGGTTCCTCAAAAAGTGCAAAATAGAAATACCATTTGACCCAGGAATTCCACTTCTAGGAATTTACCCTAAGAATACAGCACTCCAGTTTGAAAAAGACAGATGCATCCCTATGTTTATCGCAGCATTATTTACAATAGCCAAGAAATGGAAGCAACCTAAGTGTCCATTAATAGATGAATGGATAAAGAAGATGTGGTACATATACACAATGGAATATTATTCATCCATAAGAAGAAAACAAATCCTACCATTTGCAACAACATGGATGGAGCTAGAGGGTATTATGCTCAGTGAAATAAGCCAGGCAGAGAAAGACAAGTACCAAATGATTTCACTCATCTGTGGAGTATAAGAACAAAGAAAAATGGAAGGAACAAAACAGCAGCAGAATCACAGAACCCAAGAATGGACTAACGGTTACCAAAGGGAAAGGGAGTGGGCAGGAGGGGTGGGAAGAGAGGGATAAGGACAGGGAAAAAGAAAGGGGGCCTTACAATTAGCATATATAATGTGGGGGTGCATAGGGAGGGATGTGCAACACAGAGAAGACAAGTAGTGAGTCTATAGCATCTTACTACGCTGATGGACAGTGACTGTAATGGGGTTTGTGTGGGGGGACTTGGTGAAGGGGGAGTCTAGTAACCATAATGTTTTTCATGTAATTATAGATTAATGATAATAAAATTAATTTTAAAAATGCAGAGGACTGAATTAAACCACATGCTGTAAAGTGTCTCAAATCAGTGGCTCAAGTCATATTAAGCAAAATGACAAGCGAAAAATAAATTGTAAATATAAATTTAAAAATTAACCTTTTGCCCTCTGACTCTTTAATTACTCCATCTAGGGGTTATCTGGTCTTGGTATTTGGTTTAAGGAAGCTTTACTCCAGCTTGGGGATCTCTCTCTCTCATCATGTGAGTGCCCTCATGTGGCTTGTTCAGTCCACCTGAACCATATATGCTTACATTTTATTCAATTTGACTTTTTTAAAAGTGTACAAATGGATTAACTTTGAGAATTCTGGAACAATTTAGGTACTAATAGGCTATCTTCATTGTCATGACTTATTTCTAATTCATTATTCTTTAATCTGGTCAAAATATTATGACTTTTCCATGTATTTCCATATTTCATTGTATTTTGAACAGCTTTGTTCCATTGATTCTCATATAAAGATCAGTAATCTCAAAGATAAACAGAGATTGAGGTTTAAATCGTGTGTCAATCATTCAACAATCTCACCACTGTGTCCAATATAAAAAATACACAGGCCGTTTACTGCACAAATACAGAGGAAGGTGACCTGTTTCTGCATACTTCTACGTAAAGTACAATAGTCAAAACCCAGATTAATTTGTCCTAAAAAAACTCCATTTTAAGAAAAGGTCTGTAAAAGTTTTGGGGAAAAACAAATCTATTTCAATTGCTTAAATAAAAAACTTCTTGAAATTTCAACTACTGAAATTTCAGTTTAAACTTCTGAATTAGCTGTAGCCTCTCTCTAAAAACTGAGTGTTTTATGTCCAACAGTCAGAGCCACCTCTGATACAATATTTATAGAGTTTATTACAACTTAGTATTAAGAGTAGGCAAAATGTCCCACCTATGTACTTCGGTATGATTACAGAGCTTATCGTCAAAGAGTCTGCCTCTTAAAGAGAACATATCTCTCAGACTTGTCAATCTGCACAGGTGGCATTAGGGAGGTGTGCCATATTAAGAGGTTCTGTTTGCTCTCTTGGTCAGAACATTTAGGAGGGTGTCTAGAATGAAAGGTGCAAGACTGTGCTTTTTAAAAAACACCCTTTTGGTCTGTGATAACATAGTTAGTCTGCTGTATCTAGCTGCATTAAATCATAAGAATTAAATAGTTGAGCCCTGAGTGAGTGCACATGTGAGCCCTTTAAGAGCTGTTTATTTTTGCTTTTGTTTCTTGAGTTGGTAGATGCAAGCCCTGCTGGTTTTCAGAGCCAGGTATTTGGGAGCTCATCTCTTAGGTCTTAACAGTTGGAGTGCCTGATCTGGGGTTCAAACCCTTCTCTCCTCAGGAAGAAGCTCTGAGTTCTGAGTTCTTTCCCAATTGTAGGTCACCGTGCTTGGGGTGGGGTTTATGGCAAGATTGTGTCTCAGACTTTCCTGACAACCTATTTCAGTGTGGTTTCTTTCTCATTTGCCTGACGTACAGGAGTCACTCAGATAGATTTTAGTTTTCTTTCCAGAGGAAATTGTTCCGTATGTAGCTGTAGATTTGGTGTGCCTACAAAAGAGAGTGAGCTCAAGATCTTCCTACATCACTGTCTTGATCTGGAACCATCACTTACATTTTAGAATACTTTCAATCTTGTATACAGATAATTTTTCTGGATCAAGGACCTAGACTGTATTTCTTTCATTCTTCATTCATTCAAAGAGCAGTAACACTTATGTAAGGAATTATTCTAGATATGAGGATTAGATACAAAGTAGTATAATCTATTATTTTGCTAGAAGATGGTTTCTGACTTCTTATTCATACAGTTCTTCAGAAATTATGAAATATCTCATATACAACTTTTTAAAAATCCTTACAACAACCCAGAGGTGGGGGATATTATTATCCTAATTTAACAGACAAGGGATTCTTAGAATCAGAGACAATAAGATAACAGGGTCAATATGTAACCAAACTTGAGCCTTGGATTTCTGATGCTAAATTTTATGCTTTTCAAATATTATTTCCAGATGTACTTCATTACTGTAAACCATTCAATTTTTATTTCTATTCAGGTTACCAAAATGCTTTAGTTTCTGTATTTTTTTTATTTTAATGGATTTTTTAAAATGTTATGAACTTCTAAACATTATGGTTCTTTTATATATCATCACTACACTTACTGTGATGTCATACAATGCCATTTTTATTTGGTATCCACAGTGAAGCATTAAACGATAACTTATGCTCCCAGAAGATTGTTAGAATAAAGGTATGAGTTTCATTTTAAATATTCTGAGATTGTTGTCATTGGACTGAGCATCATGGTTTTATTTTAATGTTGCTGAGTGGTTGGTATGTGGAACCAGCTGAACTAGTCAAAGAATATTTGCATTGACAACTGAAAGATTTATGTTCCTGATGTCTATGCATCTAGACATAAGTTTATTACTAATTTTGTAAGAAATCCAGAAACAATGATTTTCACAAATTATAAAGAAAAATATTGCATGATTAACTTGGAAAGTAATTGTGTTGACTTACATGATAACTCTGGAGAAAATATGGAAATGTATTTTAATATAAACTGTCAGATCATCTGAAGAATTATACTTAGAGACAAGACCAAAAGCATAATAAAAGAGCAAAAAAAAGTCATTTGTTTCTGTGAAGGAAACAAACAGGGCTATCGTCTGATTTGTTACTTAATATTATTTATTTGTACTATTTTTGGTCCTAACAAAGCCATAAAATGCTTTTGTTCCTCATTTTACAGAATCACAGAGTTTAACTAACTTTCTGGTAGCAAAACCAGCGTTAAACCCAGTTGGTTTGTGTTTATGTCTATCCTGAAATATACCAACATTTTCCATTTAACCTTAAATGTTTGCTTAAATAGAGGAGTAAATCTGAGTAGTATTTTCCTTCTGCATTTATATTTCCCATTTTTTGTTTTCATTTTACTTTAACATGAAGAAAATAAAACAAGGCAAAACAAACTACCCTTCTCTCTCAGTAATAAACATTAAAGAACAAAGTAATGCTTAATTCTTTCTTAAACAGATACAACAGAACAAATTTATGTTTAATTCTCTTTTAAAAGATGCACTGCAATGTTCAATATAAGGCTGTTAAAAAATTCCATTTAACATCAGATTCAGATTCAGACCTAAATGAGGAAATAATTGTCATGTACAAATCAGAATACACATATAGGGATATATAAAGTGATTTTAAATGCCAACAAAATAAAACAATCTTGTTCAAAGTTTGAACCAGTTAAAATTTAAAATAATCTTTTCTAACTTACCATAGCCACATTCTCAAAGTTTATTTCAACCATTCAACTGCCTTGACTGCATTTTGTTTTGTTTATCATGGCTCATCCCAAACACTTTGTAACAGTCTAAAAAACAGATTTTTAAAAATTTTCTGAATATTTTATTGGGGTTTTATGACCTTATTTTCCCTGACTAGGGAGAACACCACTTCCTTTGCAATTAGCCAGTATGGGCCTAATGCTTCTGCCAGCTCTGCTTGGAAGCATGAATGAGTATTGGTAAAACTTATTTCACTTCCATAAGATAAAGCTAGCATTACAGTTACATGAAAATGATCATAGCTGATCACGAGAGTAAATTTATTTTAGAATTAAATATGACCATGGTTTTGAAAATTCTCCTTTAATAAGATGCAATACTATCATGACTTCATATGTGGCCAACACCACCATATTTGACAGAATTTGTCATTTCTTGCATCTTGAAGGACTCGGGGCATAGCAACCAAATTGACAAAACTTAGGAGAAAAGAAAGTGAGAAGAAAGATTACAGCAACCAAAATATCCACAAACTACATAAGCAAGGATAATTAATGCCATAGATTCTGGATATGGAGAATTCAATTATGGGTGGGAGGAAGGTATTGCAAGGGGACATTGGTAACTTTTTTGTTTTCTTGGGTTGTATAATATCAGCCTTAACAGATATTTTTTATTAGAGTCATTCAAACAGGTGTTAGTGACACAACTGCAATAGAATGAGTCAAAGAGAAAAGGGCATAAAATGAGTACTTTCCATTTGGCTTAAACCCAAGACAGACCCTGCTCATTATTAACAATACTGATGTCTGAATTGGAAACACAGTCTCTTCCTTAATCTTTCTCATTTTGCCAGGAGGCACAATCATTTACCTGGACATCAAAACAAGGGAGCCAGTAACCCTTTTCTTGTCCTACAGTTAAACAACCAGTCCATACAGCTTAAGAATTGGAGCTAAATCCATCTCCTTCTCTTCACCCCACTGCCTCAGCTTTAGCTCAGGTCCTCACCATCCTTTCCTGAATCTTCAAAATGACCTCTAAACTTGTCTTCCTGTCTTCACTCTTGCTCTAATCCCCAACTACATTTCTGCATCTGTGATTATTCTAAATTCTCAGTCTCATTAAAACTTTTATTGCCTCCCTGTCTTCTGCAGAGTTGATTTCAAGATGGTTTACTTTAGGTTATGAGACTCCTCATGAGCTGGTCCAGCCCACCATTCTTACCAGACCCTCTTTCTGGTACAACAGTGCTGTGAAAGACTTGCAATTGTGAACAGACTTTGAGAGACCATAAATTCTTTGAGGGCAAATGCCATATTTTATGTATATTTTTTATTCCCAGTGCTAATTACACTAGTCCCCCCTTATTTGTGGTTTCACTTTCTATGGTTTCAGTTACCCAGGGCCGTCAAGGTCCAGAAGCAGATGATTCTCCTTCTGATTTATCATCAGAAGGTCAATAGTAACCTAACACTAAATCACAATGCCTACATTATTCACCTCATTTCATCTCTTCACGTAGTCATTTTATCATTTCACATCATCACAAGAAGAAGGGTAAGTTACAGTACAATGCTTTTAGAGAGAAACAGAGAGAGACCATATTCACAGAACTTTTACTGTAGTATAATATGTTCTATTTATTATTGGTTACTATTGTTAATCTCTTACTGTGCCTAATTTATAAATTAAATTTTATCATAGGTTTATATGTATAGGAAAAAAATAGTAGGCCTCCACAGTGGGTCTTGGAACATATCCTCTATGGATAAAGAGGGACAACTATATCAGTAATGAAAGCTGTTTCACATCCTACACTTTTGTGGAGGTTTTTGCACATGTCATTTTCTGCTGTACCAGTAAAAGAGTCTGGTAAGATTGGTGGGCTGGACCAGCTCATGAGGAGTCTCATAACCTAAAGTAAACAGCTTGAAATCAACTCTGCAGAAGATGGGGAGTCAATAAAAGTCTTAATAAGTCTGAGAACTTTTTATATTCTTTTTTATACCAGGAGAAAACTTAATACTCATAATTTAATCGTTACCTTCCTGATAAAATCCCCTAACATTCACAGCCCTCCAAAAAGTTAATTGCTTTCTCTTCTTGCACAGTTTTATTTTGATACAGTTCATACTATATATTAATTACTTGTTTCCATATTTATTATCTCCTTTTAAGATGTGGGTGTCCTAAAGGCAAAAACTCTATCTTAAAATATTTATACTTCTATGGGCCAAGAATAGTTTTGAAACATTGTTATAATGTGATAAGTACTATTCTAAGGACTTTCTATCATTTCATTTAATGCATAAAGTTTAGAGTAAACATTTATTAGATAAAATAAAAACATAAAACCTTTCAAAAATATCTCATTAACAAAATATCAAGTATTGGATCTTATTTGTAGGTTGGGAAAATGAAGTAATAAAGGCCAACTTTTGGATTTCATTGGGAGAGGCTAACAAAATGCAAAGAACCATGACCACATCTTCAAAAGTAATGTCGCTACTTTTAAAACAAGTCATTAAGAAAAATTTTTTAACTGAAGTATAGTTGACATACAGTATTATATTTGTTTCAGGTGTACAACACAATGATTCAACCACGAAAAGTGTAGTTACTATCTGTCACCATCAAAATTTATTATAATATTACTGACTATATTCCCTATACTGCTCCTTTCATTCTCATGACATATTTGTTTTGTTACACTTCACCTATTTCACCTGTCTTCCCACCCTCTCCCCAGTGGCAACCACAAGTTTGTTCTCTGTATTTGTAATTCCATTTCTTTTTCATTCGTTTGCTTTGTTTTTCTAGATTCCACATATAAGTGAAATTATGGTATTTGTCTTTCTCTGCCTGACTTATTTTAGTTAGTATAACACCCTCTAGGTCCATCCATGTTATTGCAAATGGCAAGAGTTCATTCTTTCTCGTAGCTGAGTAATATTCCACTGTGTGTGTATGTACATATTTACGTACATATTTCATGTACAAGCCATTAAGATATACACATGTACATACACACACACACACTTGTATATACACAAGTCATTAAGAAAAAATTTAAGGTCATTCAAAAAGTATTCATATTAAAATATTTTTAATCAAGCAGAACTAAAGAGATTATTAGATAACTTTATTGCTAAAAACTTCCTTATTGAAATATGAAAGTGATATTTATAAATTACCAGTTTATTAAGTGAGTCTTTGTATTTCACCACCCAAAATTGCCAATGTGCCAGACAAAATGCAGTGGGAAGATATCTTCACTTGAATGTCAACATCAGAACTTGAATCAAAATTTACAGAGTGACTGGAGTGTTAGGGAGTTAAAAACCTTGTATTCTTTTCAAGATCTGAGTATCCTATTGTTATTTAGAAGTATAAACTATTTTCTTAGAGGAACATAGCAAGTTAACATAAAGTAGAACCATAATGATTTTCTTTGTTGTTTTACTGTTTATTTCTGTTATCACAGACCAGTTGAGTTTTCAGAGGCTGATTACCCACAAGTTAAATATCAAAGAAGACAGCAATTTTGGGACCCTATACGTCTAGCTCTTTTTACATTGGCAATTGCAGCAATCATAGGAATTGCAATTGGTATTGTTACTCATTTTGTTGTTGAGGGTGAGTATCCAGGTCACATTTCTATTAAGTGTGCCTTAAGTGTGCCATGACTTAATTTCTTGAAATTCTCTGTTGTATAAAAAATGTAATTCGCATTATATTAACATTTTAATTACTAATCATTTACTGATTTAAATTATAGCTTGCTCTGGTATTAAGTTGTGTGTTACATATTTCCAACCAGTGAAGCTTGCAATATAGACAATTACATGGACAGACACATCGAAAAGAAATACATATTTAAAATGAGCAAGAAAAGTCAAAAGATTATCTTCAGAATAAAGACAAATTACATCATGTGTTGAATTTAATATACTTTTTTCCAAAATCAATATATTAAGGAGTTACCCCAAGGACAGCTGATATAATAAGAATACCTAAAAAAATCTTTAAAGGGCTAAAGATTAAAGATTATTTTTGAAGGAAGAAAAGATTGTGTTATGACTGGGGAAAGAAAAGGAAACAGAATTAATTCTGAAAGACCTTCCAGGAAGAGAGGAAATATTGTCCAACATGATCAGTTTACTTTTCTACCCACTTTACTGGGGGATTGATAATATCCATTTTTTAGACTCTCATTTTTTTAGAAACTCATGAATCAAGTTATCCTCTTTAATTGTGTTTTTCTTGTTAATATCTTCTTTGGGTTAAAATGTAGTGAAGTAGTTTTGTGTTTAAAATGCCCTCCACCTCAATGCTACAAGTGTTCAAAAAAGAAAAGTAAACAGATAATAAAAATAACAAAAAAGTATTTTTAAAAATGTCATGGAAGTAGGCTAAATAATACTCATCATACCACCCCCCCCACTTCCAAGGTCTTAATCCATGTCTTAATCTTGGAACATGTGTTACCCATACAGCAAAAGAGATTTTCCAGATGTGATTTTCCAGATGTAAGTTAAGGATTTTGGAAAGGAGAGATGATTCTGGACTCTCTAAATGGGCCCTCAGTTTTCTAGATGGGCCCTCCAAGGTCCTTATAAGAGAAAGGCAAGATCAAGGGAGGAAGGCTATGTGATGGCAGGGGGCGGAAGGGAACAATGTGAAGTGGGACCGCAAGCCAAGGAATGAGTATCACTCCTCAGAGCCAAAAAAGTCAAGGACAAAGATTACCCTCTTAGAAT